>NC_068384.1:9213604-9513604 GCF_023724105.1 Carassius gibelio
GACCAAGTGTTTTAATCCCTGTATTGACACTGATATGTAATCCTATATATCATCTGTTTTTGTAAATTAATTATTCAGTGCTTTGCTTATTTTCATTTTGTGTTGTATTGATTTAGGTGAAGGCCTACGACTCTGACATGGGGCCCAATGGAGAGGTGACCTACAGCCTCCACCAGGCATCACCAACAGTCCAGAGGCTCCTCAGCATTGACCGCAACACAGGCACCATTTTCGTTAAAGGCACTGTGGATCGTGAAGAAATTAGCATGCTCAAGTTCTACGTCCAAGCTAAAGACAATGGTCCACAACCAAAGAACTCCAAAGCCCTTGTAACTATTACAGTAAAGGACCAGAATGACAATAAACCCACCATCAGGATCCGGGGCATTGGGCTTGTGACGCATGATGATGGTGTCGCTAACATATCGGAGGACATGCCAGTAGGCACAGCTGTGGCTTTGGTGGAGGTATCAGATGAAGATGAAGGTGAAAATGCAGTTGTGACCTGTGTGGTCGCAGGGGATGTGCCATTCCAACTGCGTTCAGCTAGTGAAACAGGCAATGACCGCAAGAGGAAGTACTTCCTCCAGACAACCATGCTACTGGACTATGAACGGATAAAAGACTACAGGATTGAAATTGTAGCAGTGGACTCTGGCAACCCTGCACTATCCAGCACAAATTCCCTGAAGGTGCAAGTGACTGACATGAATGACAACTCCCCAGTGTTCTCGCCTTCTTTGTATGAGGTAGAATTTGCTGAGGAGAACCAGCCAGGTGACAAGGTTCTGGATGTGGTAGCCACAGATGCCGACAGCGGGACTAATGCGGAGCTGACCTACACTATCACTGGTGGATCAGTACCCGAGGGGCTCTTTGAAATTAACCCCAACACAGGAGAAGTGCATGTCATGAGCCAGTTGGACCGTGAAAAAATAGATCACTATCAATTTCTAGTTGCAGCAGCTGATAAAGGTGTACCAAGCTTGAGAGGAACTGCCACTGTTGTCATTAAGGTGCTCGACAGGAATGACAATGACCCTAAATTTATGCTTAATGGTTATAGCTTTTCAGTCCAAGAAAACATGCCGCCCCTTAGTCCTGTAGGAATGGTAACAGTCAACGATTACGACAAGGGCGAGAATGCTCGTGTTCAACTTTCTGTAGAACCAGACAATGGCAAGTTTATGATTCAAAATGGAACGTACACTATACTTTCGACTATTTCCTTTGACAGGGAAAAGGAGAGCACCTACAGTTTCCGACTTAAAGCTGTTGACGGAGGTGATCCACCACGTTCTTCCTATGTTGGCATTACCATTAATGTTCTTGATGAGAATGACAATGCTCCATACGTCACCAAGCCCTCAAACTCTTCATACAAGTTCTTGGATCCCCGCACAAGCCCAGAAACACACGTTGAAAGTGTTAAGGCAGAGGACATGGACATCGGCTTAAATTCAGAGATGGATTTCAGTATAGTAGGGGGCAACCCGCATGGATTGTTCCGCATCTCTACAGAAGGTGAGATTATATTGGCTAAAGAGTTCACATCGAAACACATTGGTCTCCACCGTCTGGTAGTAAAAGTTAAGGACAAAGGCACGCCGGCACGCCATACGACTGCACTGGTTCATGTCTACGTCAATGAGACCATTGGCAATGTCTCCCATGTCGAAGGACTTGTTGGACACAGTCTTTATACGCCACTTGAAATGGACATAGCAGGAGACCCTGATTATTCTCGAGACCAGCATAGTAACATTATTTTTGCAGTCTTAGGTGGCTTTTGTGTGGTCATTCTTATCATTGCAGTGGCTATGATCATCAGGCATGTCGTGCTAAAGGAGAATAAAAGTGGCTACCAGGCAGGCAAGAAGGAGACCAAAGACCTCTATGCCCCCAAACCAGGACCTAAGAGCAACAAGAACAAGAAGGCAAAGAAAAGCAAAGCCCCAAAGCCTGCCAACCCATCTGAAGAGGATGAGGGGGGGAGTCTTCAGAAAGGCCTAAAGTTTAACCACATGAATGAAAGCATCATCGATAGCCCAAGGATTCACCTGCCGCTCAACTACCCCCCTGGGAGCCCAGACCTAGGGAGACACTATCGATCTAATTCTCCCCTGCCATCCATTCAGCTCCAACCTCAGTCACCTTCTGCCTCAAAGAAACACCAGGCAGTGCAGGACTTGCCAGCAACCAACACCTTTGTAGGAACCGGTGACAACAACTCAACAGGCTCGGACCAGTATTCGGATTACAGCTACAAGGCCAACTCTTCAAAATATAGCACCAAACAGGTAGGAGACGACTTCGAAAGCATGGCAGGGTACCACAGCACAGGGTACCGAAGCACAGGTTACCAAAGCACAGGGTACCACAGCAACGGGTATCGCAGCAACAATGTGTGGACTAATGATATGTATTAGGGGCTGGAACTGAATGAATGTCAAACCAAAGCTGCACTGATCACACGCCTTGCACATCATTGAAATATCTAATTGCTTTATTTGTCCACCCCTTAAAAAAAAAAAAAATCTTAATTTAATTAGTACTCATTTAAATGAAGGAGCCAATCCTGCACAAGTCTTATTTACCTTTTTATTTTCTTTGAGGTGGTAATTCTCATTTGGACAGTGTTTATTGCTGCCACTCAATAGATGAACAGACCTGCTTTCAACATCCTTTGCAACACATTTTTGGATATAATAACTTTCTCAACATAAAGTTTTGCCTTATTTTTTGTATAAAAACAGAAAACTGCACTGATTAAGTTAAAATACACATGAAGAATGTAAGCTGAACATATTTGAACGTTTCCGTGGCACATTTTGGCGGACATAAAACATGTTTTTAATTATTTAGACTTTGTTTAGCTGGAGTTGTAGTGGGTTATTTTTACAGATTAATGGACATAATTCCCCTGTTCTTGCTCAAGCTTCATTGATTGCAGATGCAAAGAGTGCCTTCTTTTTTATGTACAGAACTAAGTGAGATGGCTTAATGCAGATTAATAATCAGCTGTAGACATCAGAGTGTGCCACTGAACATTGTTGAAATAATTAACTGTGGAATTTTCTACCAGGCTGTGAATAATGTTACCTTAACTGTAAATAGAAAGCTACTTGACATTAAAACTTAATCACCTTTCTCAAGTACATTTCTCTACTACTGAACAAGAAAACCAAAAATGGATACCATTTGTCTTAGACTGTATTAGCAAATCATTGGAGATAATCATGGATTTTTTTATTTATTTTTTGGTTGGGGGAGGGGGTTGTTGTTGTTGTTCAAATTCTTGATGAACAAATTTAATAGCTTTATATAGAAAAAAATTGCTTAATTAATTTTTAACACACCAAACTTTTCTTTATACCAGATTTGTAAATAGAACCAACCAGATCTCAGCTGCTTTCATAGTGGTTCAATCCTTTTTATTTTTTTTTATTTTTTTTTTACATTTGAAGTATGGTTCTAAGTGATATGTCTCCACATTTAAAGCAATAATCACTTGTGATGTTATTCTGGAAAGATGCAATGTTTAAAGTATGTAATGCAGGAGCAGCTAGGGCTTTACACATAATGCAGCACACAGTCAAGTTTAATATGACCCTTTGCATTCTGCGAGGAGTGGAACTGTATTTAAAGCTGCAAACATCCCCATTTCTGTTTAATTCCTGTTATGTGTTATTTTGTTTCTGTTGATTTGCAATTTGTATTTTGTATGTTTCACAAGTAAAGCAAGTTGGCTTTTAATAAAACTTTTGTGAAGGTGTTGCATTGTGGATTTAATGTTAAACAGAAACAGTGCATTGGAATTATTCCCCAGGGACATGAATTCTTAAGGTACAGTATTTAATTTGCATATTCCCATTTTTGTGTATGACATTACCATTTTTATACATCACATTTTACAAGTAAATATTTATTAAGTAAACTCTTTTTACTTAATAACCGACACCATAAAAATGTATTCTTCAAAAACGATTTTAAATTATCTTGGTACATCAGCTATTATTTTAAGCTCTGTATGTTGATAGCTAGACAAATGGATTGATTTTGGTTTACTATTCAGCCAGTTTTATAGTATTCACAAAATGCAAAAATGTCAGTCTTATGTGATCCACATCTTAACACAATTAATATGATACATTTATTACATTGCTCTTCTTGGATTGAGCCAAACAAGTCACATATATATATATATATATATATATATATATATATATATATATATATATATATATATATATATATATATATATATATTATCAATCAAATCTCTATTTTTTGGGGTCCCATATTAAGGTTTGAGGAATAGGATCAAGGTATGGTTGTCAGAGGTCTTGTTAGGATTTGTGTACTATTTGATTGGCTTCTTGTATGCCGGTAGCTAATCTGGGCTCCAAACACACACACATAGCCTTTCCTGCCACTGCCGACCATTAAAATTCTAGCAGTGTCCGTGCTTCTTAAAAGCTGTCGATTTTGCCCTCAGCTTCCACCGTCACCATGGCAATTGACTGACCAGTGTGTGTTGTATGCTGACTCACAGACTGTTCTGAGTGCAGGTGAGGAGGTGGTGGGGGGGAGGGGTATGGGGGGGGGGCAAAGAAAAAGAGAGAATGGGAGGGATCATAGAGGGATGAATAGAAAGAGGGTATGATAAGAGAGCAAAAAAGATACTCAGTTCATGGTGCTTCATGTTAATGGAAGAATCCAGTCATTTATCTGTTCATTTGGTCACAGGTCCTGTCATTGGTTGGTACTGTCCACTGTATCATCCTTTTCATGAAAATCCACTTGTACTGAATATTACACTGTACTGTACCTTAGGTTTGTCATTGTCCCTGTGATTTTCCTTAACAATAGAAATCAAGAAAAGGGGATAATGCAGCATTAAACCAGTCCCTATATGTGTATGCATAGCATAGTTTGAAATGGAACATCATGCAAAATATGACATCACACCATTAACCAGGAAGCAAAGTTATTCATATTTTTAAATTACAGCATACCTTCATAAGAGTTTCAGCTTAGTGTGCTTGTTTAGCCTCCACTCATTTCTCCTGGCTGTAGAAACTTCAGTCTTAGCGTGTTTGCGAATAAATGAATGCCGGTTTGATGTCCGTCCTTTTATGTTTCCATGGTTTAGGAAAAAACAAGAGTTGGGAGATAAAACAAAGAGCTTTCCATTTCTAAGTTGTGTCCCTTTTTCTCTGTCTCATGTGGTGTGGTGTGGTCTTGTGACTGTAACCATCACGGAGTGAGAATCTATTTTGTGAAGTCAGTTATGCAAAGCAGTTCTGTGGTCCAGGCTGCCGTACAGCAGCTGCAAGTCACCCTTTAGCAGTCCATGGCTTCAGCAGTATCTTTATCTCAGCAGTATGTCCACCTTTCTCTCCTCTAAATAAGCAAATAAGTGCCTACGATTGCTTAGTGGTTAATCAGGTGCAACAAACTCGCCAGTAATAATCGTGAATCAACAGGAGAGAATATAGAGGGGAGAAAGAGGAAAACAAAATCATTTCAAAGGAACTCTGAAGAAATATTAAACGACCAGATCATTTGCATTATTCAGGTGTTGTCTTCGAATATGCAAGGATAATTAAAATAAAGAGCTGTTAATTGTTATGATGGCCCTTTTTCCTCCCTTCTCCCACCTTGATAGAATTTTTTTACACATAGGTAAGATGGAGAATCATTAGCTTTGCTGACTCTAACAATCTAATAATGAATTTATATACTAAGTCGTAATTTACCTATCGATAATCCCTGCCCCCTTAGTTACTGTTGGCGGTTGTTTTCCTGGGTTCATTCGTGATCATGTTCAGGGCCCCCCTAAGGATGGCCCTGTTTGACCCTATATCTTTTTGATAAATTTTGGACACAGAGGGACCACCATTCAAGTGGGACTTAAATATGCCATGGAGTTATATAGATTTTAGAGGATACATAAAATGTCCCTTTTTACAATATGTAATATAATTATCTGGTGTCCCCATAATGTGTCTGTAAAGTTTTAGCTCAAAGTGCTCCACAGATCATTTATTACATCATTTTGAAAATGCCTATTTTGAGTTGAAGCAGAAACACGTGCATGTCTCTTTAAATGCAAATGAGCTGCTGCTCTCCACTTCATTTCCAGATTCAGAATAGAGCAGCGCTATAGCTTGGACCTGCTAAAAACATCTGTTTTGGTTCTGATTTTCATGTTTATCGCACTGAAATCATGAGTTTTAAACCACATGAGTTTAAACTTCTGATATACGGTTTTCTTAGTGCACACATCTGAAGCACATGGACAGAAAACGGCTGTCACAGCATGTGAGTACGAAAATAAGTTCTCAAACAAGTGCACGTTAAAAAAGGGCAAAGACATTCCCTGAGGTTTACTGACAGGAAAATAATGAAATGGAAGAAGGAAGGAAAGGAAGAAAGAAAGGACACTGACATCTCTTGTCATTTGAGGTTTGAAAGTGTTTTTTTTTTTTTATGAAAGAAAGGAATGAGTATAGAGAAATGGATATCCCTGTTTCTTCACTTCTCAATATTAGTGTTTGAGGTGTGAACTTAATGAGACACCTAACTAAGCTTGTCTTTTTGTTTGTGTTTGCCCATGACACAGTAATATTTTAATTAGCTGCCAGGCCCTTTAATAAGTTGTTGTTGTTGTTGTGCTCTACTACGAAATTTTAAATGGCGTAATACAATGATGTCGTCAATTTTTACATTGCTTAAAATTCTGGTCCCTTAGCGCCTCTATGTTACAGCAGTATTTGTTTCTCAGGATGAGTCGCCCGTCCTGTGGGCTTAAATCTGGGACAACAGTGGCAGACAGGTAGATGGCCATTTTGATGCACACACAAAGGAGTATTTTTACCTCTCCGTAATCAGTGAATACCTGAGAGTACAAGTCACTCAAGGAAGGAAAATGACTATGTCCTTGCTAAGTTGCTAGTGTGTTTGTGAGTCACAGTTAAGGCACGTTTGCAAGTCCTTCCAGTTCTCGTTGGAAAGATAAGGGGACAAGCATGTACAAAGGTAAGCAGCCAGGAACACAAAGGTTCCTCTGTGTGGAGCTCTGACGTTCCCTGTCAGAGCCTCTCTCATTAAGGAGCCTGTCTCTGGGCTCACACTACAACCTGATATCAAGGTCGAACACATTAGCTCTCATTTAGCTCTATTATCTAGATTATCTGAGCTGATCTAATGATAAGTATTAGCAAAGTTCACCTCTGTGGTCACTGTTAAAGAACTAGCTGACTGTCAATTGTTACTTGGTTCAGGTGAGGCCTCATATGGAGCCATATGGCTCTCTCGGGGCATATGTGTACAATTATTTTAATGGTCTATGATTAGTATGTTAGGACGTGCTAATTGGGAAATATTTCTGGTTAGCCTTCAGAGCAGCTAGATAGAGATCAATGGAGATGCCTGATTTCTTACCGAAAGTTAAAAACTGATCTTTTTTGCAATTTGCAATTTTTTTTATTTTTTTTTTACTTGGAGGCAAAAAAAAAAAAAAAAAAAAACCTGTGATCACACATGTATTTTAGGAAATATCTTCTAAATGTCTAAAACTGTCATCAGATTTGGCAAGTCTCAATCTGAACTTCTTGTGATATACTTAAAACTAGGTTATTATTATTATTTATGTATTTATTTTATTTTTTCAAGCTATTCTGTAGATCTATATATTTAATGTGGATACTCTTACTTCCCTATACCTAAACCAGCCTAATCTTGTCTTATGGCCAGTTTTAAAAGGGTTTTGGGCACTTTTTAGCTGGTCTGGCATGCAAAATGCTATATATATATATATATATATATATATATATATATATATATATATATATATATATATATTACCAAGTTCATAGCTTGGTCTCCTGAAGCTATGAACTGAGCATTATAAAGTTGTTCTCTAGGGTCTTGCTCAGGTTGATAAAGGCCCAAGCAGTGCATAAAATGTTTCTCTTTATCTCCCTCTCTCTTGTTCTCTCCCCTGTCACTTTACTCTTGTGGGCTGTCGTTGTTTCTGGGTGAGGTGTCATGTGCTGTGTTGTGACTGCACTCTTTGCCTGTGCAATTGCAGATTCTGACTGCTACTAAACTTCTCTCCTCCCCAGAGGCCCATCCACACACCCTGCCGTTGTCAGGCAACATCTGCTGAAATTACGCCTGGCTGTCCCCCTCCTGCTCGTACACACATATTTACTCTCCGCACAGACGCTGACAGCGTCCATCTTTATAGGTCCTGACAGAGGATGCATAAACGCACTTGTGCACGCTAAACTACTCACTCAGACAAATACGCACACGCAGATGTGCTCGGGTGCATGGACCAAAATTATCCTCATAACCGTAAAAATGAACATGAAATCCAATCAAACCCTTCATGTGTATAGTCAACAGAGTTTAATCCCTTTATTTATGCATTTGCTAGCTCAAAAAAAAAAAAAAAAAATACTGCCTTTACTTTGCTTAGCCATTAAGAGCATTTTAGTCTAATGATGTTACAGAGTTTTGCATGGTGCATGTTTATGGTACATTTAGCGTTCTGCCTCACTGCTCTGCTCTTCTGCCTCATAAGGCACTTCCTGTTCGCTGTGTCTACAGATCTGTTTTTAATTTCAAAATGAGGATACAAAGAGAGAGAGGCAGCAGTGCAGTGTACATGTCTCTACATTTGTCTATACCGTACTAAGCTGTTGCTTGGTCACCTACTGCAAAAGGCCTGTTCGAGCTGTTTTGTAACATTATAAATGTTTTTAATGTCACTTTTGATCAATATGATTCTTCCTTGCTGGATAAAAGTATTACTTTCTTTATTTTTTTTTTTACTGACCCCAATCTTTGAGCGGTCATGTGTAATTGTCAACTTTTAGATATACACCAGTATCTGTTAGCATTAGGTTAATGCACGTGGACATAAAGCCACAAAACTCCCATTTTGATCTCATGGATCTCAATTCTAATTTTGATCTTTTTTAAAACTGCAAGCTCAGTGTTTAGAACAAACCAAGAAGCCATAGACAGAGCTTAAATGGCCGTAGGTGAATTGGCTTGAATGGCAGTGACAGAACAGTTGTTTTTTTAGCACAACAGCACACAAACTCACAGACCTACACTCTCACAATCTGGACCCGCATAGAAAGGCGTAAACATGTTGCCGACAGGTTAATGGATTTCGCAGTGGTGGATGTAAATGTGTGTAAAGTATATTGCTTTGTTGCTTGGTACTTTGAGCACAGGGAGGGGCCTTGATGACCTTTGACCTGCACAATGGTCTCCGGTACATGTTGCAGACATCTCTCGTGTCTGTTCCAGGCTGTTAGCAGGTGGCACGGATCTGCCAAGGCGTGCGCTCACTGACCTGTGCTATAACCCCCAACACTCGCCGTCTGTGTGTGGGTGTTTATGCGAGACTGATACACAAGGAATCCGCTGCCCTTATGTGCTCCTCATAATGATTTTTCTCAGGTCTTTATCACAGGAAGCTATGTGATGGATGTCAGAGAGAAATGATACTACTGTGTCAAGCATGTGGATAAAATAATGCAAACTGTACAGCAGGAAGCATAGTAATGCTTACAGGATGTGACTACTTAGACACATGATACTTGTGGGTTCCATGCATTTTCCATTAGGTATTATATCCTTTTTGTCCTTCTGTCTTTGTTTTCATTCCTATAAGGCAGTAAGCATTTTGCAGAGCAAATCAAAAATATCTGGTTTCTGGGTAAAAAATATTTGTAAAACATGCTAAAAGTTAGCAAATAACAAGATTTTTATCCAGAGCGACTTGCAGTGCATTCAGGCTAACAGTTTTTACCTAACATGTGTTCCCTGGGAATTGAACCCGCAACCTTGTGCTGCTTACGCAATGCTCTACCATTGGATGGATATATATATATATATATATATATATATATATATATATATATATATATATATATATATATATATATATATATATATATATATATATATATTTGCCATTTTAGCCCCACATACATTCAGTCCTTGTTGCTTCAAAATTCATTTTCAAAAAAAAAAAAAAAAGTCAGAATATTGTCCTTAATTTCATTTCCTTTTTTTTTTTTTTGATTGTGGTTAGATCTGTTACCAGGAAACATATCACATTATGCCCAGTCAGGATGTGGTTTAAAGGATAACGTAAACTGGCAATAGAAAGATGCAAACACTTCCTTTCTCATTTCCCCTCTAGATGAAACTGCAAAGCTCATCTCTGATTTAAATTATATTGCAGACTCCGTAGACACTCGCTTAAACTCCCTTCTTCTCGGATCAAATTTTGAGTGACAAACTGCTGGAGTGGGGCATCCGGGCATGTGATTTCTTTGACTTACCTTAGAGAAGTCATGTCTATATTTAACCTAGTCCAGTACTGGTGCCCACCTCTCATGTGCCAACTTGGCAGAGGAAAGAGAAGAGATTGGAGAAAGATATTGAAGATAGAAAGTCTCATAGATAGGATGTAGAGTGTTCAACAGCCATCAGCGCTACTGCCTTCATCGGCAGGGTGAGAATTGGTCTTGCGGTCGGCTGCCATGAGAGGCAGGCATCACTGCATACTGGTGTGTGATTGCAGTCAACGGGGGGTTTGTTAGAGGAATGAGGCAACGGGAAGGGAATCAGAGAGAGGTGGGACCCTGATGGGAGGGTTGATTCTTCTTCTTTTTTTTCACAAGAAAATGCATTTGGTGAGTGAATGGGGGGAAAAAGTGTGTGAGAGAAAGAATGGGTCGAAAGGGGATGAATAAACAAATTATTATTTATAAAATTGGAAGAGCTCTGTGGATATTTATTTCAGTATCTTAATCTCAGATGCCCAACCAATCCCGATTAAATAAAAATGAATGTTAGAAATGTAAGTCTTTATTTCATTGATAATCTATTATTCTTAGTATTGGGACAGGATCAATCTCTTGAGAACCAGATCAGTCTGTTGTTCTTCCAGTTTTTTATTTATTTATTTTTTATTCCCCGAAGTTAAACATTGCTATTACTTATGAACATGCAAATATAACCGGTTGTAGTTCGCCTTGCTTTGAGGCAGGATTCGAACTGCAGTCTCTGGCGTGGGAGGTGAGCGCTCTAACATGGAGGCTAAAGCCCATGGCCTCTAGTGTCAGTCGCTAGAGCGCCTCTTGAGATCAGGGAGTGTGGTTAACACGCACAGCACTTTTTAGCCTACGACTGTTACACTCACCCCCCTAAACTGGGTCACGGCACCAAATGTAATCAGTTCTACTTTGTCTCTTAGAAGCAGGATTCGAACCGCAGTCTCCAGCGTGGGAGGCAGGCTCTCTAACAAGCCTACAACTGTTACACAAAAGAATATGCTTTTGATTTTTAGTTGAAAAGCAAATTAAACTTTGTTCGGTTTCTTATACAAAGCTATCATATTGCTTTAGAAGACTTGGAATGTAATGAATAAGTCCTATGGATCACTTTTATGGGTAATGTGTCTGCTGTTCTCTGTTTGCTGTTTCTTTGTATATTTGGTTCTCTCCATTGTCACCAAAATTATATGATTCCTAATTATGTCATTCTTTTCAACTGTGTTCTAATTATGTCATTAGTTCCTTGGTATGGCCATGATGTAGCCATCACTGATACATATTGTATTGATGATGGCCAGCATGTTTTTTTTTAACGAATATCAAATTTTGTGTTCTATATAACAAGGTCATACAAATGAAGACAGTTGGTGATATTGGGTGAACTATTTCCATAAGGTTTTAGAAAGTCGGCGAGATGAGTAAAGGAATGGAAAATTAAGTTGGGGTTTCAATGAACACAAGAGGAAGTATCTCTCACTCATCTATCGATCTCTCAATCTATCGGTCAAATCTTTACCAGTCACTGTGGTTTTTTTATATTATGTGAATATTATGTCATACAGCGACAAACAGTGATTTTTTTTTTTTTTTGATTTTAGATTATTTGATTAATGTTCAGAAGAACAGCATTTATTTCAAACAAAGTAATGTATTTATTTTCAAAGCGCTGCAGTTGCGTGATGTGATATGAAGTCCATGTGAATCCTCATGTTCTGTTTGTTGCTTTTTGCACATGTAAAATTAATCCCTTGGAAACAAATGCTAGTATTTTTAACGGGTCACAGACAATTATCCTTTCTTTTTAAAACAATCTTGTCAGTTAACTGTTAATAATTGGTTAACGAGTGTCGGTTGTCAATTAGGAAAAATAAGCGAAATGAACATCCCTAGCCTCTACAGATGTGACTTGTGCCACAGCAGTTTGCAGTTTGCAGACTGGATACCTCAGGGGGAGATAAACACCGGGTCATACCCTCTTATCCTGGCCGTGAGTCGCTGTGCTTGTGTGTGAAGTGAGGGATAGAGGGACAGCAGCAGCGCGGGTCTGTGCAGGTCCTTATGCTCGACTGGACACTACACTCAATGAGGTCACTTGCTGTCTCACTGTTTGCTCTGTCTCTCAGTCTCCTCTGAAGTACTTAGAACTGGTGTACTGCTAAAAGTCACTTTCGCAGCATACCTTTTCAATTTGCTCTGTGTGGGCTCCGTTTCATCCCTCTTTCCTGCCATTTCACCATTCCTGGCTTTTGGCCAGCTGCTTTTTTTTTTCTATTATTAATTATGGTTTTTAAATAATACTCCTATATTCAGTAAGAATATATTGTCTTTCAGTAAAGACATTTATATAATGTTATAAGACTTTTTTTTTTTTTAAATAAATTTATTCAACGTTTCCCAAAAAAAAATAAAAAAATAAAAATAAAAACGATAATAATGAGAAATGTTTCTTGAGCAAATCAACTAATTATAATAATTATAATGCTTTCTGAAGGATTGTGTGACACTGAGCACTGGATCAACTACTGCAGAAAATTAAGCTTCCCCATCACATGAATAAATTACATTTTAAAATATATTAAAATAGAAAACGGTTATTTTAAATTGTAATAATAATTTTATAGTATTAATGTTTTTCACTGTATTTTTGATCAAATAAATGCAGCCTTGGTGATCTTAAGAGACAACTTTCAAAAACTTAAAAAAGCCAAGCTTGAACTCATTTGAACACCCCACTAACTGTATTTATTTATTTATTTATTATATGCACGTGTAACGGTAGAACTATGGGAACACTGACTTTTACAGTGGCAGCAGAATATTGTTGCAGAGTGTAGCATATTTGGAGTACTGGTTACAGTTTAGTTATGGTAGTAATGGTTATTTGTGTTTTGATTTTATGTTCGGTTCGGTCTTCAGGGACACACATTGCATTTGTGCTTCTTTTGGCCCAGAACTGTGGTCAGTTCTCACCCCAAACACACACATCCCATCTATCTTTGCACTCCTCACTTCATTTAATATTGCCACCGCTAGTCTCACCTTGAGCTTTCTCCCCTCAGCTGCAAACTGTTTGCCTGAGATAACACAATCTTACAGGAAATAAAAAATAAATAAAGTAAAAGAGAGAGAGAGAGAGAGAGAGGAAGAGAAGGAGAGGGAGAACATGAGACATTATTTAGTAAGGTTAGTAAGGTTTCTTCATGGCGTCTTCTCACACGTAATCATTAGGCACAATAGGTTTTTTTTTTTTTTTTTTTTTTTTTTTTAAGAGGGCCAATGTGTCTTCCTGTAAAGCTGAATCATTTTGACAGTTCTGTTGTACCACCCTTTTTACTATTTCTTCTCTCCCTCAATTTTCTTCTCCTTTTCCTCTGTCTTGAAGGCGGCAGACTGCTTGCATATGTGTAGTGATATGTCAGTCAGCCGTTAGTAGGGAAGTGTAATCTATTCTGTGGATAAAGAAAGAGAGTGATAGTGAGAGGTGTAGTGAAGAACGCAGGGTGTCTCAGGCTGTCTTACGCTAGTGTTTCTCCCGTCCTGGCTTTGAGTAATCTACACCCTACATCTCAAGGTCGGGGTGCTCTTCAGTGAGGCATTAGCATGGGATGTCCACTCTCTGTATGTACATGCCTGATCCAGGTATAAACCACCCGCATGTTGCTTTAAAAACTGTATTTTTTTTATTTTTTTTTTCAGTTTTCTGTTACCTAAAGGCCACTTTGTGGTACACAACAACTACTGGTTCCTAGTTTCGTATTTATTGAGAGAGAGGTAACAGAATGGTGACAAGACTTGTTCACAAGAATCATGCCTGGAAATAAATGGTTGCTTGTGGTTAAGATAAATAAATATATATATATATATATATATATATATATATATATATATATATATATATATATATATATGTATGAAATTGTGGAATTAAATATTTATTTATTTAAAATTAATGTAATTTTTTTTTTCTTGCTGGAAAAACCCATCTCTGCCCTAAAAAAATAAATGAGTTCCATTCATAACGTAAACTATAATGTGTACAGAATATCCTTAATTTACAGCTGTGGCCTGGCTCTATTGTGAACCCTATGAAGTCAAACTGTGACAAGGGCATCTTTTTTCACCCTGAGAGAGGACCTACTGGTGACTACAGCCTGTTTGTGCTGACCCTTGCCTCATTTGTGGGCGACTCATAGCCTCACTGACCTGGCCATCCTTTCATCAGAGCCATGCAGAAAGCAGGGCACTGAGGCATATCTTTCTCTCCCTCTCTTCTCGATCCCTTGACTTTAATCTCTCAGCATTAGGCAGGGTTGAAGGCTAAATGTGTGCCTTGGTCTTAATCACTGGTCTGTCTATTCCTTTCTGCCAGATATCTGCCAAAGGGCTTGAGCACGACAGAGAGAAACAGAAAAAAGGGAGTTAAAGGAGGGCTGAAGCCTTAGCTCAGCTGTCAACTGGTCATACAAATTGCACCCTAGTCTATACAATGTACCAAATTCTCCTGAAATCAGTTCAGATATGTCCAGATATGTAGATCTAGCCTACACAAACATGGAATGTAATATCTTGTCTGATGAAACCAAGCAGTGTGTAGTCACATTTAGGTTTGAAGTCAAGCTAGATGTGCCGGAATGGGTGGCAGCTGCTGTTTGCCGGATTACAATCAGATATCAGACCAAACCAGGTACTAAAGCCCTTATTTACTGCCTGATCGTCTTAGCCACCGGTATACACCCATCTCACAAATGGAGCTTAGCAGGAGATTAAGTTATACAAGATCCTCTTTTTGATATTTAGCCAGTCTAATCGTTGCATTAAAACAGAGGGAGGGAGAAGCATCCTAGTGTGGCACCCACCCTTGTTAGGTTTGATCACTCCGGAGTTCGAGGGGGCCTCACACGGTGGGGGATATGTATACAGTATACGATTACATGGCTTCTAATGTGCGTGTTGGTGGAGGCTGCAAGCTATAGGCCTCTTTGTGTGTGTGTGTTTTTATTTATTTTTTTGTGAGGCGAATGGACAGTGACTATTTTCTGTTTCTACGATGGGGGTCCTAAGGGGCTTAATTAAAGCCGTCTTTAATGTAGTAACTCAGGAGATTAGACAGGACAGAGAGCTTATGGCTATTTTCCCTGCTTCAGAAGGCACTTCGACAGCATCCTTTAATTAAGAGCGTGCCGTATTCGTCTCCTCGTCCATCTTTCTCCCCGTCCCTTGCTCTCCCGTCTGCGTTTCATAAAGGAGTGTGTCCACACAGCCGTGGGATTGGTGTGCCAGATGAATGCGTTGTGGCTAAGCTCACCGTTCTTTCCATCTTCGTCCTCGCTCCTCAGCAGGCAGCCTCTGTCTCCCCTGAGATACTCGTAAACACTCGTCAAAAACGAGAAGGCAATAAAAAGGACAAGAACAGAAGAGAGAGCGAGATGAGGGGGGAAAAAAACACCAAAGCACTAAGGGAAATAATCATAGCCTAAAGAAAATTGAACCAACAAACAATTTAAATACACCAACAACTTCAAAGTGTGAGTCATGCAGACTTCAAAACAGGAAATCTAATTTCCACAAAAAAATCTGGAGCTTTTTACTTATTGTTTCTGTTCTTTCTCATTCTCTCTTTTTGGAGGGCAAGGGCAGAGGTCTGGGAACAAGAAGTGTGTCAGTCTGATTGCATGAACTAGGAAATAAATGAAGAAATGAGTCCTGGCCTGGTTGCAATGTGGTTTATGCCCTGTTGACACATGCACTGCTTTTATAGCTGGAGTTCACCAATTTGCAGTATTGGTGGTTGCTGGTGGGCATTTCCTAAAGTTTTTGTTAGAATTTTGGGTATTTCAGTTATACATTTCATAAACATATGAAAGATGCATATGAAGCAATTATAACTGATTACTGATAACTTATATTATAGCACTATTATCTAGCATTGCGCAAAAGTCTGGGGTCACTAAATGTTTTTTTTTTATTGTTTTAGAATATGTATCTAAATGCTGCATTTATTTGACAAAAAAATTGTAATATTGTGAAATTATTATAATTAAAAATGTATTCCTGTGATGGCAAAGATGATTTTCAGCAGCCATTACTCCAGTCGTCAGCTCAACATTGCTCCAACATTAACATCCTATCCACACTCCACAATATCTCACAGTCATTGATCATGTGTGCGTCAATGACTTCGCTCCCGCTGTCAGTCATTAAACTTGACTTCCGGATCGATGAATGTATGAAGGGCCCTTTAGACGATGAGGTAAAGGAACGCTCCACTGCAATGTGTGAGGTCAGAATAAGGTTCTCAAGCTTGTTTGCATTTCTCTCTCATGCACTTTATCACCCTTGATCAGCATGTCTTCAATGACTTAAGGCTAATTAAGGCTACGTCCACACGAAGCCAGAGCTTTTCCTATCAGATCTTTTTTTCCTCATCTCAAGAAATATCTGCACCCACTCAAAACTACAAAATGATGTAGTATACATGCAGGCCTGGCAACATAACACACGACTTGGGGGGGGGGGGCAAATCATGGTGGTTGCGGCGGGAGATATGGGCTGTTAATGTTGTTCAATTGCCTGGAGCAGTGAATGCGTGGATTCCAACCAAAACACCTCTGATTGGCCATTTGCGTTTTAGAAATCAACAAACATTGGCTACATTGCATATAACTAAAACGATACACTAAAAACAGAGAAGATGACTTGGGCAATGCGCATAAACCTTGTGTGCGGTATACAAACGAACATGGAACTATACATTTATTAATCTGTGTTAATGTTAGTTAATAAAACACAATTGTTCAGTGTTTGTTCATGTTTTTGTTGCTGTTACCTGACGTAGCGGTGTCTGACTAGGGGAGAGTTTTTGGCTGATTACGTCATCGTTTTAGAAAATATATGAATTCGCTGTCCAAACGAAAACGAAAGGGAGGCGTTTTCAAAATTATTCACTCTGGGACCCGGTAAAAAAAAAAAAAAAAAATAGCGGTTTCATTCTCCCCAAAACGCCAGATCTGTGTGGCCGAAATGCCTATACGATACAAAATGTAAGCGTATACAGCAAAATGTGTCTCCGTGTTGATGGGGCCTAAATGTAGGTCCTGTCAATATGTGAAATAACTAGCATGCCTTTATCAGCAGCATATATATGAGCAAAAGAGCAAGGATAGGAGGATGACAAGGAGAAAGAACGAGAACATCTTTCCTTGAAAGAGGGTCGGCCTATTTGTATTTGTGACAGATCGACCTATTCCACCTTTCAGGAGCTAAAGCTGGAGTGTAAAGGGGTTATAAGCATCATGCAGGGAAGGGCTTTTTTGGAGACTTCCATATTTCCTAAGAGGTTGTCATAATGAAATGAATGAGGCAAATTGGTAATTCAGTCCTCTAGCCATAAATATGTTTCTTTTTCTTTTTTGTGTCATATTCATATTTACCCCCCAACCCCAGCCAGCCACTTCAAGCTGACAGGTAGTGTCCTTGTGTTTATTATTTGTCTCATCCTTGCTGTGAAATGAGCTGATCTGTCTGTACGACGTCGCCTCGTGAACATTCCCTCCATTAGAAGTGTTTATTTTCTTTGCCTGTCCATTGTTCTCGTGTTTCTAAATAAGTTTGTCTGAGGCTTGTCGCCTCTGTTGGGGAAAGGCAGTTCATTATTCAATCGACTCTCTCAAACCCTACCAAACTGCTGGAGTCAGAGTTATTCATGGCCAGCTTTTGTTTTCCTCCCTTCTTTCTCTCTCTTTTCTCACAAACAGCTATTGACTTCCACCAAAGTCTCGTGCTGCGGGAAAAAGCACAGGGTCTCTGGGTGAAAGAGATGTAGATTTTGAAGTAGATAAAGATGTGTGTTACAGAAAGAGTGCACACATACACACACACGGCGAGGTCTCTTTTGGTTTATCTAGTGAGAGGCACCTTTAGAACGCTCCAAAGGCACAATGAAATGCCGCTGTGTGTGACATTTATCCGCACTCTCGGTGAAGCACTGCTTTTTATGCCTGTTAACTCTGGGCCCTCTGTTCTTCACTCGGTCTCAGTATGTGTGTGCGTGAGAGAGAGTGAGAGAAAGAGAGAAGAAGAGTGACCGTATGTAAATGTGCTGGATATTCTTTGTTGATATGTGTGGAAGAGTCTCCGTTTCGCCCCTAAATGATGATTTCCATGTCATTGGAAGCATATCTGCTTCTCTCTTCATTTTGTCTCTCATTTGTCACTCTCACTCTTCTCTGTCTCCTTTATGCCTCCATTTGCAGTCCTCTACTTGCCCTCCTCTGGTCCTCATTTCTCGCTGCCCTCTTCCTCTCTTCCCCTTCTGCTTTGTCATTCCAGCTCACTTTTTTTTTTCGCATTTCACTGCCTGCCTCTCTGCTACCTTTGTAAATCCCATAAATTTGCTGTGGCTTATGAACTGGAAAAAGACTTTGGGAAGTCATGTGTTTGTCTCCATGGACCTGCTGGCTGGGTTTCCCATGATGCTTGTTTCTTACAGCACTTGTTTGTCTGCTACAAGACAACACACATCTCCAATGTTTTAGAATTTCAGGTAAAAAAAAAAAAACAAACAAAAAAAACCTTATATGTATTGATGTATTTTGTTTTCAGTGTGACAGTACATGAAAGCGATTAAATATTATCTGACAAGAACAAAGAGATGAGACCAGGAAGCAAAACTGTGTAGTAAATAATTAATAATAGTTAACAATGTGTATTTCCAGACTTTGAACTGGTATGCTGCAAGGTTCCCACAGGCATGGAAAAACCCTGAAAAAATAAAATAAAATAAAATAAATAAATTAAATTAAGGTTCCAAGTATAGGTTAAATTCTCCTTTCTAAAGTCAGCAATCATACTTCAGTTACATTTCCAGCCCTAGTGGTTCATGTTGGAGTTGCAGGTTCATGAGATTGCTATAGAGAAAATAAAAAGGTTCAAATAAATTAGGTATAATTTGGTCGAAATATAACAGTTTAATATATGTATATATATGTATATATGTGTGTGTGTGTGTGTGTGTGTGTGTGTGTGTGAGTGTATATGTAAGAGGAATAATAGAAATATATTTTGAAATTGAAAGTTGAAATTGAAAAAAAGCAGTACGAAATACAGGAAACTGTGATGACAAACTAATATACAGTTTATTAGTCATTATATAAAACAATCAGTGGTGTCAAAAGTATTGGCATTCATTACTCAAGTAGAAGTATAGATACTAGGGTTTAAAAAGACTTTTGTAGAAGTTGAAGTATCAACTCAAGCTTTTTACTCAAGTAAAAGTGTAAAAGTACTGGTTTAAAAAAACTACTTAAAGTATAAAAGTAAAAGTAATGTAAGGGTAAAAAAATGCCATTAAGAACAAAAGCTTGGGCCGTGCCACAAGGGCCTATTGTGCACTACCCCACCTCCTCAAAAAAATTTTTTTCTAAAGGCCATAATGACTATAATGTTATATTAAAATGTTCATGTTGAAAAATTTGGGAGGCACTAGGCTACCTGTTTCAGCCACATATAAGCCCATTGAAAATGAACTCATTTTAGTACAATGCAAATACATTAAAGAGCTAGAGATATGATGACTAGTTGCCAATAAGTATTGTTATGGTTCAAAAAGTCAAACTTCAGAGGCATGTCATCAATAACCTTGAATGGAATGTAAATGTACATCCAAGCTTAGCTGCAGGACTCTGTGAGGGCAATGGACAAGAACATTGGTGCAGGCTAAAAACAATTACTCTTGTGTGGTTGACTATTTACAATAAACATTATAGTGCTGTCCAAATGAATGATTAATCTAAGTGATTAATCAAAAACTAAAAATGAAAAATAACTCATAATCCTGATACCTTCTTGATTGATAGCTTCTTGTATTCGGTACATACGTCTGCTATGTCCAGTGTTCGGAGGGTAACGAGTTACAAAGTTGATATAGAGCTTCACAGTCCCACCCACAGCCCGAGAGAGCTCTGGTGCCGGAAGTAAATTTCCCATTTATTTCTCCCATTCACTTTCGGAAAAATCCGTATCTAAAGAGTTTTAGAGCGTGTGTGAGGATAACCAGCTACGGCTGAACTCATAAGCATATAACATATCATTTCAAGTGAAAAAATTAAGACAAAATCCAAAAAAAGTCAAAGGTACAAGACTGTGTACATATTTTCATTTCGAGCGCAGGAACTACTCATCCCATAAACCACCGCGCCCCATTGAATTCGACTGAAGCCACAACTGCGAACGAGGCAACGAGCCTTTTGAGCGACATCCAAATCTGATGACGGCCGCTCACGCGAACTTTTTCCTCCAGTGAATTTTATTTTATATAGTGAATGTGCAGTAATAGCAGTTCTTTCAGTATTAATCGTGTAAATAAATAGTGTTTTATATATGTATTGTGTATTGATTTTTATTTTATCATCGTGTATTTTATATTGTGTGCGTGTGTGAAAGTGGTTAACGCTAACGTCAGCAATGGTGCAGTGCTTTGTATCTGACTGCAATCACTGCTCAGTTGTCAACACGTCGTTGTCATTACACAAATGTTCAGTAAATGCACAAAAAGGTATGTCTAGGCTAAATATTGTTTTGACAGTGGCATTATAAAATGCTTGATATGACTCATTTCATATGGAGGCTACAGTAGCCTAGCTAAAGTGGACGATAATGCTAACTAAAGATACCAACCTCCCTGCAAAACTCTCAATGGCAGCCAAGGAGATCATGATTGCACTGATAAGTCTACCGTGCAAAAACGCAATACAGGTTTTTATTTTATTTTATTTTTTTATTAATGATCTTCAGTCTTCACGGACCTTCAAGGGGTTTAACCAGACGGTTATACGAGCTCCACCAATCAGATGCATCACTGTGGGATTGTGGGATTGTTCAGGATTGTGGGTAATGAAGTACTTAGCCAAGACATAGCGAATAAAAGGCATTTAGATCAAAACAAGGTTAGTGCCCCCATGATCTTTTTACGTTTATATGAGCATATACTGTTGCTTAGTACAGCCGTAGCTGGTTTTAAGTCTACCATGTATGGTTACGTTTTAATGGCTTATACCCCAAATGTCAATGCAGAAATTGCATTGAATTTTTAGTTCCGGCACCAGCTGTGGGTGGGACTGTGATGCTCTATAGCCTAGATATCACAACATTGTCATTTGCGTCATTAATCGCAAACGATAATTTATTAAAACGTCTCACTACCCAACTACCTACAGTAGCTTAATTTGTGGAGGACGAAGAGAAAGCACCCATTTGGCAAATGAGCTAGTAGTGAGAAATAAATAATAACTTTTAAGTAGGGTCCAGTGCCTTTTCGATACTTTTAAAATGGTACTGGCGCCTCAATGTGCCTGAACCGATACTAAAAAAAAAAAAAAAGAACTACAAAAAAAACTATGGATAACATTAAAGAACATTACAAATATTTAAAATAAATCCATAGCTTTCACCTTGGATGCTCTCATTTCCCAAGTTGTGCTTCCCTTAATCTAAGGCTAATAAATGTATTTCACAATCTGGGTCATTATTTAATACAAAAGTACACATAATGTTTCTACTGTATCTCTGTCACTCACTCTGATATTTAGTTAAGATGAGTGCTGTCTGTCACTGTCTTAAATCAGTTCTGTGAATGACTGTATGCTCATTCTTTATAAAGTAGCAACAATCTCGTTTTTAAAATACAGTACTGTGCAAAAGTCTTATGGAAAAGAAAGAATAGTGTTTTCACCCCAAAAAAGGGTTTTAAGCCAGTTATTTATATCTTTTGCTGCAATGTGTCAGTAGGACAGTAGTTTGCCATTAATTTTAATAATAATCTAGTGCGATTTTGAATGCACAAGCAGTTTGACGATGGCAAAATGAATGTTTGGAATTGTAAACTGATATTTTATACTGACAGTGACACTCTACAGCAAAATATATAAATAACTGGCCGAACACCATTCTTTTAAGTGAAAATACTGCCTTAGACTTTTGCACAGTAGTGTATGTACGTATGATTAAATGAAGTATATTTAATTAAGTGTAAGGAAACAGCTGTTTCGTGATTAGCGGTGACAAGCGAAAACTTTACACTAGATGAGAAACCGACTGATCGTGACCTTTTGTAAACTGTATTTATGACAAAGAACTTCACAGATACAGATATTCTAACAATCTATCGGTAAACACACCTTGTGTCCTCTGTCTCTGTTTGAGCTCGCGCTGCTCCACCGTGGTCGGCGGATTGAAGAGCGCGCTGAAAGACGGGAGGAGACCGGACTGACGCCGGTTTCATTAGAAATTTAAGCGGACTGACTCTGAGGCGATCGGATACTACTGGTTCCAACCTACTTTTAAGAAATATATTTTTTGATAAACGAACCCAAAACTGTCTATGCAGTGTGATGTGACTTGTGTCATGTGCAGGTGTGATGGATCGCGTATGGACCAATAGGGTGTCGGAATGGTATATGTGTATACTCATCCAACCACAATCAAATTCACTCCATCCTGATGGCGCGATTTATCTGGATAGGTTTTTTTTCTTTCTCTCTCTCTGAACGATAACAATCCGGTATGAAATAGCAGTAACGAAGCTATTTTTTTAAATGTAAGGAGTAGAAAGTACAGATACTTGCGTGAAAATGTAAGGAGTAGAAGTAAAAAGTCGGCTGAAAAATAATTACTCAAGTAAAGTATAGATACCCCAAATTTCTACTTAAGTACAGTAACGAAGTATTTGTACTTCGTTACTTGACACCTCTGAAAACAATTTGACCACAGAATGCCATGATTGACCAGTCAGAGTCAAATATTCCACAGAGAGGTGGTATAAATTGATTATGTAGAACATTATTTAAAATCTCATTGGGTGCTTCAGTAAATAATTTATGTCATAGAGGTTCAGCAGACCAAAAAGAGGTTGCTAATCCCCACCGTACGTCATGATGGCAAAATGAAAGATTTGCAGAGATATTCTTATACTGTGATGCAGGCTGCAAGCTGAAAAAGGATTCAGGAAAAGCTGTGGAACTGTGTGTACTTTCCTGAGCTGCGTCTTTTTCATCTTAAATGAGACATAGGAGCAGTGAGTGTCCCGGTCCTGACTCCAATAAATGCAAAACAGGCTAAATCGGAGACACAATTACGAGTCTCTCTTCCTCTCGCGCCCTACATCCCCTCCTCATTCTCCAAACGGGAGGAACCACAGCATATGCACTCTCCCAACCAAAAGTGATTTTTTTTTTTTTTTTTATACTTTTCATCAGATTTCCAATTTAGTGAGATTACTGGGTGAGGCCATCATTAATGGAACCAAAATAAAGCCTTTGAGAGCAGATTCACAACAGGCCTATCTCAGTACAAATGTAGCATTAGCAGTGCCAGGGATGCACTCTCTCACACACATGCACAGACACACACTCCTGCTCCCAAAACACATCAGTACTCTCTAATCCAGGATCTTCAGAGCGCATGGATGTGTGTCAGACCCAGCTTTGACTGTGACACACACACACACACACACACACACACAGGGATACACACTCTCTCTCTCTCTCTCTCTCGGTCCTGAATGCCATGCAATCTGTGACATATTCATGTAGGAGTGTGGTCCTAATCCCTCCATTCCCCAGCTGCATCTTCAGCCTCATATAACCTGAGGGAGACACGGACAGAGTCGAGGTGATTTGTGCAGAGATACAGAGGAAGAAAGCTAAAATGAGAGCATACAGGGAGTAAGAGAGAGGTTGAGGTTTTGATTTTCTTTCTCCTTAAAGTGCCGAATCGAACCTTGAGGTGATTTATACCAACATCCACCCCAGTACCACTCCCATACCGGTGCCTAATTCACTGCTCAGAGCTGAAGATAAGCCCAAAGGAGAGATGTTTCTTCTGTGCGTTTTAAAAGTGATAACGGCAACGGATAACTTTTTTTGATGACACAATTTTCATCTTTGGGTGAACGATCTCTTTACAATTAATTTAGTATTTTTTTTTTTACTCTGTTATGTTTTATATCTTATTCTAAAATGTAAATTTTACCGGTTTGCTGGTTTTCAAGCACTGGTATTTTGGAAAATGCAAATTTAGATCTTCTTTTCTAATGCATATTTTAGCTCTAAACTCTTAGTTCTGCTGTTATGGTCTTTGCCAGGCTTTTGCCTCCTGATTAATACCAGGTGGCACAATCCAGCCGAGCGTGCACCTCATCTCACCGTCCCGTGGACTAATCAGTTTAGTGGTTAATAGTATAACAATACTTCATATATAATATATAATACAAAATAATTGCTGACATGTGGGCATAGTGGGTCTAAGTTTTGAAAAGTGCTTAAACCAGAAATATCCTACACAAGGAAAATCCAGCGAGATCCAGCGAGTGAAACTGGTTTGGAGCAAATTATGCAATAAAGTGGAGAAGGACTGGACAGAGGTCAGAAGGGAAGCTGTGAGTGAGTCAGCGAGCGGCTGAGTTTGGGCTCATTTTTTGCTGAACATAAAAACAGGTAGAAGACACAGGGAAAAGCAGAGTACTGCATCTGACATTTAATTTCAGAGAGGAGAGAGGAGCTGCCAGTCTGTCATCACTTAAAGAGAGGGAGGAAAAGAGAGAGAGAGAGAGAGAGAGAGAGAGAGAAATACAGAGGGAGAGAGGGTGTGTGTGAAGTTGTTAAGTGCTTTTGTGGTGCTGCTCTGTCAGCTTCCCACTCTCCTCTCCATCTTTTGTCTTTTTCACACCCCTCATTTAGCTGTAAACCTCTGTCGATCACACTAAAACACACACACACACACACACACACACACACACACTCTACAGTGGCAGGATGCTTGGTGACAATGACAGCGTACTGAAGAGATTCGGGGAGGGGAATTGTGAGGTAAATAAAAGGAAACGCGAGCTGAACAGAACGATGGATATTAGGACAAAGGCAACAGCAGTTTCAGACGAAACCAATCTAGAGCAGCCAGGGTAATTGTTTGTGTGCTGTGCTCATGTGTGTTTGGATAAGCTACTGTTAGCAGAACTGATATTGTCTCAGTAAGTGTTTGCCTACTTAGGAAAGGAAGACATCGACTTGTATAAAGAAGTGTCTGCACTTGTTCTCACTATAGAAATTAGTACTCTATCTTCCTGTCCATCATAGATTTGAGCTGTGCATCCCATATACTTCCCCAATATTCTGTGCATTTTTTTTTTATTATAATAAGTGTTATAAGTTTAATATATATATATATATATATATATATATATATATATATATATATATATATATATAAAGCATATATAAATATTACTGTATATTTAATAATATGTACACACAGCCTTGAATTTATGGTTATGGAAAACATGTTATGTTTGCCCAGTTACTCAAACTGCATTCTTGAATTCAAGTTTCATTTTTGAATTCGGCCAGAGGTAATTAAAACATGAATGATCATTTATTTTAATGTGGTGCACTGTCGCCCTTTCTATGTAACAATCTGTCAAATCACGTAACGTGAAATGTAAAAAATAAATAATAATAATAAAAAAAAAATTTGTTAAAAGCATACCAAGCTGCAGAATAAACACTGTTTGTCAACTGCTTTCCGTGAGCGTGCTTCAATGCGGAGTGAAACACGGACAAATGCATTTCATTCATTCGTTAATAACCACTTACACCCTATTCCATAAACCCAGGGCCCCCAGAAGTCTAGGATTGGCACTGCATGGGGTGTCATATAAAGACCTCCATATTGACAGGTGTTAGTCTAATCTCAGTGTGTGTGTGTGTGTGTGTGTGTGTGTGTGTGTGTGTGTGTGTGTGTGTGTGTGTTGGGGGGTGGGGGTGTTTCTGTTTGCTGAGGCTTGATTTACAATCTGTCAGAATCATGGAAACAGGATGTTGTTGTTTCCACATGCAATCAAGGATGACAAAGATTACGCTGTGGATGTATGTGTATCTGTGAGTGTGTGTATACTTGGGTTAAGGGTGTGCACATCAACGACAAGGATTTTTTTGTTAAATTAAACTTCCCATTCGAAGCTGATTTTATCCTGTATAACAGTTATTTTCCCCCTTGTCAGGCACATAAACAAACTGAACGGTAATAGGTTTTGTGCATTTCTTTTTTGCCGGCAAATGGCCTTGATGTCAATTTCTCGCCTTTTGGTGCATTTAATACACGATCACTGCCTCGTGCTAAATGCCTGTTATATGTGGACACAAGTCAGCAGGTGTTCACTGAAGCCGTTAACTGGGTCTAAATGAACAGGGCTGGGGGAAGGATCCATTCTCTTGATGGGCTATTGCACAGTAAACACTGACCCGGGCCTGACCTGATCAGACAAGTGCTTTTACTCATCAGCTCTGCAAATAGGTACGAGTGCCATTAAGACATTACATATACACACATGGAATGATTCACAAGTCAGTAGAATGTTAATTGGGGGGTCACAAGTCGTTTCCATTGCCAGAGCAACAAGGAGCGCACACAGTGAAGAAAAGACAAATGCTAATGAAACACAGAAAACAGTGTGTGCCTGCCATATAATATTATTATTATTATTATTATTATTATTATTATTATTATTATTATTGTTATTGTTATTGTTATTATTAATGTTCAAAAAACACATTTTAAATACTGTACATTATTGTAGGTCCTCTATGCCCTGCCTCTCTCAAACTCGTAATTTTCTGCAAAGTCCCTCCTTCCGACAAGCACAGCATGCTTTTACTGTTGTGTTGTACGTAATCTTAAAAATCCCTAAAAATGCATCTACTTTCAGAAGGTCAAATAAAGTGCTTTTGCCCAGATGCAGACAGCATCTACCTGACCTGGCTATTTCAACACTAACTGCATTTACTGATACCAGCCTTATTTTTTTGCTTAGAAATTTGGGCGGCATTATGCAGATATTTCCACATAGTGATGTAGACATGTGGGGGTGTGTTTGAATGAGCTGTTTTAGGGGGCGTGGCAGAGTCTTAACTTTGTTAAAGAATATCTCTTTGGAATTTCATCCTTACAGATCTTCTTTCTGCACCAAGAGCTTGTAACACTCAAAAGAGAAAGGAAAAATAGAAATCACATCATACGATCAATCATTCAACCATTCATTCATTTCAACTTGATGTCAGCCAGTTATCAGTTATTAATGAATAAGATGGTGGTGTTTTTGTATCAAATAAAATCCTGCGAAAGCGATACAGCTCAGTAAATTTGCCCTTAGTGTCCTTTCATTAAATGCCACAAACCAAAACCGCCCCAGGAACCGGCCCCAAAGCACAAATCCTCCTCAAATTCAGCTTGAGCCAGATCTGTCAAGCTCCGTGTCCCCTGCCGTCCACCTGCCACTGAAATATTCTCAGTGTTTTAGATCAAAAACACAACAGAGTCCCTCACGCACGTGAAAAGACTAGGCTATATTCACAGCGGAGTCATGGCATCAGGGACACACTACGTTCCACAGCAAAGCCGCACAACACCGGCTCTTTCCTGAGTTATAACCATGAAATTCATTCATGTCCACGCTCTTTCCTTTCACTCAGCCTTCTTTCACACTTTTATGTCACGTCTGGAGAGAGAACAAGAGGGAGCAGGTTGTGGAAGACCCCAGTGTGTGTGGCAGTGTGTGTGGCTACATTCACATTTGATGATAATGCGTCTTAACAAGGAAAATAAACAACTTGTTGTACTTCGCTAACAGAGCATTAACGGCCATGTAAGATGCATGAGTGACTTGAGTGGAACTTTTTGTAAATCATTTTATTGCTTTTAATGAGATTCTATTTGTGTGTGAGTGTGTTGTGTGTACTTGAATCCTAATGAGTTTGCATTTGCCGCGGTGTACGAGGTGCCACTGTAAATTGGTTGGTTAACGTGTGATCACCCTGGGGCAGATTGGCTGTCTGTTTCTGGAAAGTGTGGCGTAGAATACATCAAGGGTAGCTTCAGGAAATGTGTGTGTGTGTGTGAGGGTGTGTCAGTTTATGTGTGTTGGCTAAAGTCAGCCACATCCAATCACATTCAATCACTCCAGATTATAGTCTGACAGCCCAAGAGTGGCTATGGGGACATGGCCAACACTTCTGTACGCTGAAGGGACAAACTGCAAAAGAGAGGCAGAAAACAGAGGAGTAGTACAAATCAGTTATACAATTATATTTATATAATATATTGTTATTGCTATCACAGTTTTTCTCGATTGCTGACACGTGTTACTGTTAAATTGATTTGTAGCCAAGTAGTCGTTATATGTATTATATTTGTGCAGAACTGAGAGACAACTGTCTAGGGGAGGCAGAGAAGTGTTTTGTCAGAAGACTAAGAAACTGCTTTAACAAATAAGGATACGACCAATACTGTAATGCAATTTGGCAGAGGATGCTGAATTAATTAATTTATTTATTTCTGTAAAGTATCTGACAGTACATTTCAATGTGTGCATTTATGTTTATTCTGTTGTTTGGTTTTTGAACTTTTCTTTTCTAATGATTTTAATCTATTGCAAGATCTCTTACAGTTTATTGCTGAATTTTACTGTTTCTGCATCACTCTTTTATGCCGTATACTGTAACACACACTGACAAGCACTGATTCCTGTTTCCCGCTAGTGTTCTCTAGGCAGGAAAGTATCTGTGTTTATTTTTTTTTTATTTTTTTTTTATGTTTTTCTTTTTTTTTTTTTTTTTTTTAACAGATATTTTACTACTACAGTCACTGACTAGTTCTGTCCTCTTAAATTCATTAAATTTAAGTAAAGTTTTTCCTGTTGCTTTTCATGTCACTTCAGTTACCACATCATCATACATATTTACTTTTCCCTCACACATTTGAATACATACAACCATCAACACACACACACACACTCTGAGTGACAGATGTCCTTGTCAGGAAATGTTTTTTCTACCCTGAAACTCCAGCTCCACTTTACACACACCCTCACACCTCCGCAGGTCAGATGACCCTAATGTTATGCTTTCCAGTGAAGTCCCCTTGAGTCACATACTGGTTTCACCTGCTTATTCGCACCATTAACACAATATGTGTGTCCTGACTCACCTGAGTCAACTAGTGACTTCACTCCCTTGCCAAACAATGGTCTCACTGCTATTTACCTCGAAGCCTTGGGCAATATCCTCTGCCTGCTGTCTTTTAAAACACATTACTCGTTTGTCTCTGTCACACAATGGCATTAGCACTCAACTCAGTCCTGAGGGTAGCATGAGAGCACCAATGAGAAAGAATGCACATTTAGCTATTGTGCAGCAAATCAATGTGATGACTTTAAAGCGGACATAATTTTAGGGATGCTGAATTACTTCCCTCATTCCGTCTCTTAATTTGGTTTCTTTCCTGTAAGAATTCCCATTTCATTCTGTTTATAGGGCTTGAGGCATTTATTGTCCGTAGTTTTAATGTAAAGTGGGAAAGACTGAATTGCGTAACCCTTCTCTCTTAGTGGCTGGATGGCCTCAGTTGACATCTTAAGTTATTATGCACTTTGCTCTTTTTTTTTTTTTTTTTTGATTGAACCGCTGGAAGTCGTACACACACATACGCTCAGACCTGGAGTAGTATAGTGAATATCGAATGGTGCAGCAGTCAACTGCTTGTCTTGTGTAAACTCGCTTGTCCCCATAGCTCATTACGCTCAATAGTGCGAACAAACTCCATGTCTCCAGATGAATATGAAATATGAGAATTAACCATGGTAGTATTGCAAATATCCACACTCTGTGATCAGCAGTTTAATGCGTATCTCCGTTAACCGTGGCCACGATCAATCACTCTGTGTCGCTGTATTCACATCCTGACAAAGAGAATGGTGTGCGTGTCTGGCAAATGTGTGTAAGCATTAACCATGTTTTAAATTGATTCCACCTTCTCTTTTGGATCCCATAACACATATTTATTAAATATGTCATCTTTAAACACTGATAAAATCAATGGTTAGATCGAATGGCATTTCCTCTTATTAAAAAAAGCAGTTCCTTTAGAGAGCGATGGAAAGAGAAAGGGATACAGAGACAGAAAGATAGAGGTAAGTCATAAGCCATTTTCATTCACCCAGAGGTCTCCTCTCCTTTAAAACCTATGTCTCTTTATTTGATCGACACTGTTGTCTGAGGCATAATTTGACTGCTAGGCAGCTGGTGAGGACTTTGAAACCCAGATCCCAGTGTAATTGCGTGGTGTAATGAGAAGTGTGATATTTAATGATATTTAATTCTCCCGTCCCTCCATTTATGACAGTAAGAGGGGATGGAGCTCTATGAAAATATAACTCTTGACATCAGTAAGTAATTTTATTCTGAGGGCCAATCTATTTCAGCAAAAACTCTTTACCTACCGGTGACATTTAATGACATCACAGTGGCTTTGTGCACGGATACAAAAACGAATTAGAGACGGAGATAATTTTAATCGGCAGGTAATATGGTAATGCTAACTTTGAACCCGGTCTTTTGCCGTTTAATGCTGTATGTACTTCAAAAGATATCTGACAAATATTCCCTATCATCCCTGTGCATAGCTGTTCTCTTGTCCTCTGCAAACCCTACGCCAAACTAATTTCACTGCCTTGGCTGATCAGACCTCATTGTTATGCAAACTGCTTGGCCAGTTTAATTACTAGCTAACTATTTGCCAAACTAATCATATCCAGACTTACCTTTAACCCAGTAAATAAACATTGCTAAATATTTATAATAAATATCATACAAATATAACAATATAAAATATGTTGTAATGTTTTATATATTTTTTACACTTTATATTGACTATTATGTATATTTAATCCAGTTAGTCCCTGTTGGTAGACGCTGTAAGTACACATTTTTGAGGCACCAAACATCTTTTAAAAGTCCCAAAGTGCATCGGTGGATGACATCTGCCTCTGGTGTGATGTGGCCATCTCTGTGGCTTGTGGTTTTGAGAGCCCAGCAGGTGCAGTAATTGAGTCCTGATAGAGTCTGGAGGGGTTTTGAGAAAACTGCTTTACCGCCCAACTCTCCCACTCCCTCTCTTTCCCCCCTCTCTCATTCTCGCTCACTCTCTCAATGTTGTCTCTGTCCTCTGTGGTCACACTCCATTTGCTGTCATACATCACTCTCACTCTCTCTCTCTGCTTCCTCTCAAACACAATCCTAGTCCACTGGAAGCACAGGTGTCACCGCTGCCTCGGTAAGAAACGCTCTCGCTATTAAACCTGGGCCGTTCGACCACACTCAATCTCCCTGCTGACCAAGAGAACATCTTTCTTCATTCTGTATTTTCAAACAAACTCTCCATCTGTTAGGGCTTAGATATGTCCTTCCAGGCAATCACGCAGGGGCGTACATTACATCTAACAGTAGGAAGTGGGGGGACAATAAACATATATGTTTTTTTCAAAAGCAATTTTTGAAGGGGACACAAATAATACATCTATAATTGTAATTGAAGGGAAAAGTTTTGTCCGTTGTAGACATTACTATCCGTCAAGCAGGTAGCATAATTATTGCTAACATAGCGCACACTTAGATTGGCATCATCTGTATTAATAAAATAATCACTTTATCCAATGTTTAAGCGAATAAAATAACCTTGACAGTCCTCAGATTGGGGGGGGGGGGGGGGGGATGGGACACCTCCCCTCCCCTATATCGTATGGTGACTGACTGTTCTTAGGTCTCCTAGTGTAATAGTTTTCCTGGCTCACCTACTTTCTTGCTGTTGGTGGTCACAGTAGGGTTTCTGCACACTGGTCTGTCACCAAGGGCCTCCCCAGAGTCTCTGCCCAGGGCTGGGACCCAAGGCCCCTCCAGGCTCTCCAATGACTGACAGACAAGTCCCCAATTCAGCTTTGCCTGAATCTGAGTCCCTGCTTGACCTACAGGCCCCAAAGCTGATCATTTCCTCAGATTAAGAAATGAATCATTCACAGTGTTTAAAGAGTTATGTGACTTCCCTCAAGACTGTCGGTAAAGTTTGAACAAGAAGTTGTGATAATTACACAATAAAATGAAGAAAAATAATACTATTTGTGTATTTTTATTTATTTATTTTTATTTAATTTTTCAATCTCCTCTAAACCTCAAGAAAGACACTTCCCTTAAAATCACAGCTGGAGCAGTAATTAGGTCATGCCCCCAGGCCGTAATGTTATGGTCATTTGGAGAGCTGTCAGAAGGCCATGAAATCAATGATTCCCTGTTTCCAGTCTTAAGTGAAGTCATATGTCAGAAAGGTATTGTCTGTCATCTCCAAATGCCTGTCCAGCTAGGGTTAATGCAACATGAACATCATTTTTAAGCCTTTTCAGTTACGTTTTCCAGAAGGCTTGTAATCATTATGGATAGATTTCCCAATAATTTATTTTATAACAGGCAGACGAGTAAGAACATTTAGTATAGGTATTAGGCACAAGCTCTGATTTATTTGTAAAAAACCAAGAGCGAGACAAAGACACTAGAAAAATTCAGAAAAAAAGAAAAGAAAAACATTAGCAAGAACAATGCAAAGACACCCGTCCTCTAAACCTTCCTGTTTTTGGACTTCCTCTATAGCATCTTTCTGGATGAAACGATGGATAATGTGGACACTCAGCTGTTTTAATGTATGATTGCTCTTCATTACGTTTCCTTTAGCCAAGATCTAAGCCAATCCATTTCCCAATAATCTCCTGTGTCTGTGCTTGTATTCTTCATCGATCCCTTTGTTCTTGGGCTGTAATTACTTTCTTTTGGACGTAGCTGCGCATGATTAGACAATGTTTATGGAGGAGAACACTTTGGGTAACACGCCAACCATCTCCACAGACGATCAATGGCTGTGCATGCAAAAATTATCAATCAGTGCCTACTTGGGTTAGAGGAATGAGTGTGTCTCTGAGTGGACAGACCTGAGAGAAAGCTACTGGAGTCCAGGGTACAACACACTCTGATGAAATGAACAACAGGCTACTTTACTAACACAACCTTAAAATGGTTGACCAACATGCTTTGCCAAGAGATCAGCACCAAACCTTTATCAACCAGGCTTTGTCACAAGCATGGAAAGAAAGGGAACATGATCATTTATTAGTAAAATGATATCTCTCTTCCCACACCCAATGAGCTTCCTACCTAGACAGCATTTTAAGGTGTGATCCTGATATGAAATTTGCTTTAACCTTATTCTTCCTACTGAGATATCATGTTTGTCAGCTTTGAGATGTCATTTCTTTCTATATCCTACATGTTTTATGATTGCACAAGTATTTTGTAGTATTGCGTATTCTGTATACTTTGCATGAGTAGTGCAGTCTAAGGCTGTGTCCAAAATCCCATTTTAAATAATTATTTATAGTAATTACTTTATAAAAAAGTATGTTGTATACTGGCATGTGATAATTGAATCAATTGCTTTGCTTTCCTCCACATGGGATAGCAAAGCATTTTTTTCAGATTCACATTTCGGAGTCTCTCTCAAAGAATAGGTTGTCCAGGTACTTTATGACTAATGTTCTATGAATACTGTGAATTTGGACAATTCTGCATTCCTGTAGCTCTAACAGTATAGCTTGGCACTAGTAATTCAAAGTTCATGGGTTTGATCCCAAGCCAAAGCAAGAACTAATAAAATGCAAATGTATGTACCTCGAATGCAATGTAAATGGCTTTGGATAAAACTGTCTGCTAAATTAATAAATGTAATGTAATGGACAAACTACTCCTTACACAAATTTTTTTTTTTTTTTTTTTTTTTTTTTTAAGCCTAAGTATCTTCAGTCAAGTTCTTTCAGCAGCTAACTAATTAATTCTACCATCAGCTACCAAAATCTTCAAAACCATCAGCAATTAAAAACAGACTAAACAAATTACAACTACTATTTCAGACAGGAAACCAGTGTAAACAGACTACAGTGATCTCGTTTTAAGTGAACAGTGGGACTTCCATTCCTGTGGCTGCCATATTAAGCATTGTTTCATACATTTACATACAAGTGGTCCATCTCCTCCACCTACTCATATTGTTTCTGACATTATTAGTAGAGCATTAAATCAATTATGAAATTCTACTGAAGTTTTGATTCATTTAAACTCCCAGCATAGACATTAGACAGAAAGGTAGTTCACTAGATTTCAGAGCAGAGCTGTTATGACCGGGCATTGGAGGTGCATTTACTTATGATCTTTTTGTGTTGGGAAACAAGAGTGTTTACACTGTTGGGTTGTTGGCGTGTGTGTTTGTGTGCTCTTTGGGTAGCGTTATTGGTTTCCATGCTCACATGCCTCAAGCACACACACACATATGCTTCCACCTGAATAGTTCTGTGAACAGAGCTGAGCATTGATCCTTTTGTGTGATAACCTGTTCTATTCTCTTACAGCCATGCCATGTCTGCAAATACGGAGGAAAGAGAATCTTATTTTTCAAACATTCCTCTTTTCCTCTCACCTGTCAGTTTGTCATTCCTTTTTTTTTTTTTTAAGTTGCCCTCTTTCTTCTCACTGTCTCTTGTCCCCCCAGCCCTCCACCGTTCTTCTTATCAGATGTGTGCACGCGAAAGAAAACAAAGAGTGTGGCACTTTCATTTTTGCCTCATTATTTTGTAATTTCACAATCCAATAACTTTGCCTTTCCCCAAAGAGAGATACACGGTGCCGCGCTTCATATGCTGGGCCACGCAGAATAGAAAGAAAAAGAAAGAGAATAACTGATGGAAGGCAGGAAGACTGTATCGTGGCTGCAGGTCGGAGCGCTCGGGGTGGAAGAGAGCTATTTGTGACGGCAGGGGAGGGAGTCAAATCATAACTGTTATGAAGGAAATGAGTGCTGCATGAAAGAAGGCAGAACGAAATCCGCGCTTGTGTCACACTGTGATGTACATATGCTTTTTTTGTGGTTGTCTTCTGTGCACGTTGGGGGTTTGCGAGTTGTTTCATTCGCATTTAGGTACTTTAATTTGCTGTGTCAGTGTCCTTAAGATTATATGTGTATGCATCAATAAACCCAATCCCTCCATCTGTGCATACAAACTATTGTTTTTTCAGTGCCCAACCTCAAAAAATGACATACCATGTGTTTTCAGAGGGGACTTGCAATATGGTTTTCGCGCCTTTCTTGCACTGGAGGAGTTGTTTTGATTTTGTTTATTTTATTTATGTACTTATTTTTGTCTCTGTGTGTGTCGATTCATGTCTTCAGTTCCTGAGGGTAACCCGTAGGCTACCTCAGCCCTTCAAAAACTACCTGTAGCTGTCCCGTCTAGATTCCACCTGTATGACTTCTACCTTCCCAATATGGTGTCTGCCCAAAAATCTTGGTACACATATCAACTTGAAATTTTTATCTGAAAACAAATCTGACTCGCAGTTTGTCATGTTCATTCTGTGTATGAAAACTATAAGCCATTAGCTAATCTGAATCTCTGCTGTGATATGGATCGAGACAAGTTTTGCTACCAGTTTCACACTTTCTATATGTTTTCTGTGTGCTATTGATGGTGAAATTGATTTAGTTTGGTGCCCTGAGGCAGATATCGCGCTGTATGAATCTGACTGGATTTGTGAGTATGGGGTGTAAGAAATGAAAATGTAAATAGGCTCATTGGAGTTCTTGTGTAAATACTCCAAGGCCTTTATAGTGCTAGTTTTGAGGCAGAGGAGACTGTTATTGTGTGTGTGTGTGTTTGTGGTTTGAGGAGAATGGGAGTGTTCATATGCACATGTCTAAGCTCCTCTCCCATAGTGTATACATTTAGGACAGTCCTATTTAATTTGAATAGCCTAGCACACTTCCCTCAACCAAACAGAACAGACTGCCACGTGGCTGTGTTACCAAGTGGAGTTTATTGAGGCATGGCTGTCTGCCAAGTCATCTCTTCTCTTCAACTTTAATGACCAAGAAAGAGAGAGAGAGAGAGAGAGAGAGAGAGAGAGAGAGAGAGAGAATAGCTTTTTCATTAATCCCTGTGTTTTAATTAATATTATGTTGATAATAATAGAATTACAGTAATAAAGATTACAGCATCCGTTTTGTATACACAGAGCGTTACTTTGTGTTGTCATTTGTATTATTTAATTATGGGCTTTATCGCACATGCTAACTGCTGGGAAGAACCTCACTATCATCAAGTCTAAGGAGATGAGATCCACAAACGCCCATGTTCAATTTCCCTTTTTATTTCTTTTAAATACATGATTTCAAACTCTAATTTAGTTTGTGCGCTCACCGATGATTTGTTTGAAATTAACTATGTCACCAAGCATTTGGAATAATTGTATCGCTTGTTATTATCAGAAATGCATAAAGCTTCTGTGATGGAAAGATGGTTCAGGAATGAGAAGGTGAAACTGCAGCACTGAGGTTATGTCACTTTAACACAGCGCAACATCTCTCACAAGCAGGCACTAAATGAGCTGAAATAACATTGTACCGTGCTTAAATTAAATTAATGTCAATTTTTAAATGCAAACACATTTGGTTTGTTTGCAAATTAGGCTTGTTACAGAATTGTTTCCAAAATTAGCAAATTTATGCTGCGCTATAACCCCCTGCAAGAAATCAGTTAGTAAACAGACTTTTCTTGAAAAAAACAAGCAAAAAAAAAAAAAAAAAAAACTATATTTAGAATATATCCAAGTATACAACCTAGTTTAGTGTACTTTCTGCAGTTTAAGGAGTGATTTAGGTGCTTTGGGGTGGAAAAGTGCTGCACAATCCTAGTAAATTATGCCAAATTGCATAATCTGCAAATCTTAGTTGTGCATTCAGTGTAGATTTTGTGTATTTGAGTATTTGGTTAACTTTTGGTGGATACATTAATTTGGTGATAAAACAGCACAGACAATCGTGTATTTTAACAATGCCATTAAAACTGGTGCAATTCCTTCTTTGTACAGTCACAGTTATGTGCATATAGCTTGTCACATCTTCTGATTTCATAATGAAAAGAAGGAGAGAAAAAGAGAAAGAAGGCAGGGCTCCAGACTGCAACCAGATGGTTGCATTGTGCAACCATTTTTTCTGCCGGTGCAAAATTCTGTGAGTGGTCGCACTGGCGCGACCACCGCATAGCCCAACTAATAAGCGCTGCCACTTCTGTTGCATTTGAGAAACATCAAACAGGAAACTAAACGAAAGTGGAACTAAACCAAACCGCACTGCGCATCTGAAACCAGTAGTAGACAGCAGCAGAGGAGCGCTTATTGGCTTATTAGCCATTCATTTATGCTTTTTCTCTATATTTGGAATTTTAAGATCACCATTACAAAATATCAAATCACCAATAAATCATATTTTATCAGCATTGGGCACTTTATTTTGTGTATGAAGTAAGAAAAGTCACAAACTTTAAATGATCGTTATTTTGAATAACCTAACACACCACCCTCAGTGCTACAAAATCTGCTCATGGCGCCACCATCTGTAGAACTTAGTGCCACTGGTGCCACTGCTCTCAAATGTTAGTCTGGAGCCCTGGAAGGCAAAAGTGGTTTGTGTTGAAGAGATTCATGGAGGGATGGATGAAGAGACTCACCTACACCAAAAGAAAAGCATGATTCAGTTGGCAAAGACATTCACATTCACATATGCAGGTTTATGCATATGTTGTGATTCTTTTTTTGCAAATCGGAATGATTGTGTTTCAGGTCACAATAGATCACTTACAAAGGTTCTTGTGTATAATTTGATTATATATATATATATATATATATATATATATATATATATATATATATATATATATATATATATATATATATATATATATATATATATATATATATCAAATTGGGCAATGGGCAATTTGAGAGAAATCTATTATTTGTAATGGATACATACACTCACACACAAATATTATATCATTGTAGGATCACAGATCTTGGTTAACAGGTATTTTTTGTTCTTTATAAAGAAGCTTGTGTGTGTGTTTTGAATATTGATGCTGTTCCCACCCACAAACCGTATTGCATTTGTGTGCACACCTTTGAGACTTGACAAGCAAGTCTCAGATATTTTTGCTGTAGGTATGGGTCGATATTTTTCTATAAACAGACATGAGGAAGGACTGTAAAGGAGAAAGAGGAGAAGGAAGCACTGTACTTACGTACTAGAGGCAAGCATAGCTGACAGTGACAAATGCGTAATCCTACATTTTTCCCCAGCCATGACCATCTCTCCTTCTCTCTCTCACACACGCACTGCATCATGATAACCTTATTCAGTGTGGAGGTCTTTAGGGTAATATCTGAGCTCAACTTGTCCACATATCTAGGTTGCAGTCACTGCCCTAGAGATAACGAGAGTGTCTCTAAGGTTTTTCAAGAGCAACCTCTGCACCACCAGCCTCATGCTACACTGCAACAAATCAGTACTTTTCATTTTAAGCATCATTAAACCAAAAGACAAATTATTGAAATGCAAAACTGTTTGAGATTACCTTTCTCATTCGCAAGGTAGTCTGTGACCACCGTGTGTATCACGAAACTCTGTGAATGTTCTCCCATACTGGCACTTTGAAGAGAATGGTGATTTATTGCATGCATAGTGATTGATTGATTAGGAGTGACAGTGCCACAGATCAAATGTAAACAGCTTCTTTCCCGCTCCTACGTGTATCCCTAGGATATTGACAATGCAGGGTTTCCATCTATCTGACTATTCATCCATCCATCCGTCCGTCCGTCCCTCTGTCTCCCCATTCATCCATCAGTCTACATACTCCAGTGTCTGTTTAATGAAGGCTAGTTGGTGAGAGATAGACAGGGCCTTTGTTTGAAAGTCTCTGCGATGTTGTCTGGAAGTTGTGCTTCTGAATGTGTTGATTGTGGCGGAGGTGTAAGGTATCAAGCCTGACCCCAAGGACGCGCTGAAGTGGAAACGCTAACACGGTGAACTGTTTAACTTGATCTGTGACATGACTCCATTTTCCCATTGGGAACTGAGAGAATACTGAAGATGCTGAATGTCAACATGGCTTTGCTCATGCGAATTTCAGTTCAAGTATTTATGTACTTGAACTTTAAAAATATGAGTGCATATTATCAGTCTTCGCTAAATGAAGTTGCATGTGCCTGATTGTAATAACATCTTGTTATGGTTGCATTAATGAAAAACAACAAAATATTTAAACATAAAAGAAACCTTTAGTGGAGTTTCTTTGAACATATGTGTGTGTTTCATTGAGAAAGCTCTGATTGATGACTGACTCTCAGCTCTTAATTGACAGGAAATGACCACCATTGGCCTTTGACCTCATCATACTTTAAAACCTTCTGCTTTTAGTATGTGTGTGAGCATTTTGTGTCCATGCAATAAGGAGAAATCTGGACTTTGTCCATGTATTTCTCACAGCTTGGTCTTTGTAATAAAGAACCATCAGTCACCAATGCATATATAAATTTGTGCTCTGCATTTCACCCATCTGACTGGACACACAAAGCAGTGAGTAGTGAACACACTGTGAACACTGTTAAACCATGACTGTTAGCAATAATTGTGTCTCCGTGCAGTAGGTTAGGTCCTGGACTTTGCTCAGTAGCACAGTTCCCATAGCTCACTCTTTGTTATAAAGACCCACCATTCACTATTGCAGATATAAATAGGCTCCATTGTGTCTCCATCACAGCAGGTGGGTTTAGCTCATCAAGTCTCTCATTGTTAGAGTACTCAGAAAATGTGTTGAATTAAAATATTTCTACTCCAAGATGAATGGAATTTGTTCACTCTCAGAATTAAACAGCCTTCAGTAGGGTTGAGAACACAACATACGCTTGGCTAAATAAGCTGTCACTCATATCGAAGCCAATCACTCGAGACTGATTACACTAATGCTGTGGGTGGGCCCTGGACTCAATTACCTTTAATTCCCACTTGTGTGATATTAATTACTTCAAGTCACATAAACAAGTTAGGGGTTGTTCCAGGGTCCCCCACATTGCTTTGTCTTAATTATCCCATCTCTCCTGATTAGATTGAAACTTGAACCCCACAAATGAATTCATTAGTCAGTGGAGTCCCCAGAAAGCAAGCGAGAAGTGCATAAGCGAGGTGACCATTTGTTTCTCATCAAGAGTTTTCCTTGTTGAAAGGCCTAGAATCAGATGTAATTGATTAATATTTCATGTTTCAGTTCATTCATTTTTCACAACTCGCATAATCTTGATGTCAGTCAAAGGACGTTAGTAACAACCGACATGCTTGGTTGTCAAGAATGTCCTTTGATTGTACCGCACAGCTTGATCGATTGATCCAAAAGTGTAGTCATCAGCCATAGAAGCACATATGGATGCTTAATGGTGCCATAATATTTCTGCAGTATACCTCCATGTTCAATGGCACAGGTTGAGAGAACACAGTGAGAGGTCAAAGGTCAAATTGAGGTTATAATGTCAGCACAGTACTTCAGCTAAACCCTTGCGATTGGCTCAGCTCTACTTACTTATATGAGGTGAGAGCATAGCAAGCTAACATCCCTACCGCCTGAGAGAAAAATATAATTCCATAAATCTGCATTCCCTCCATTTTTCACTCCTTTCTCATCTCTATTCTCCTCTACCTCTCCACTTCCCCCTCCAGCCGCTTGTTCTCTCCTTGTTCTCCTACCCATCCCTTTGTGGTTCTCCCTCCCAACCCCTCTCGGCTCTCCTGATTAATCTGGCCTGTACTTTCTCTTCCCTTTTCTCTTTTTCACTCTCGCTTACGCATTTATAGAGCATGTACATGTAAGACCGTGTTTTTCCTTAATTAAACGCTGAGCTTGCGTTTCCATGCTCATGAGAGTCATTTCTACAACACAGACCGTTGTTGAAGTCGGTCCCCTGTGGGGAAACAGAGCACTGGGAAGGGATGACAGGACAGATCTGTTGCTTTATTGGGCAAGCATATGACAAGGTGGATCTGTTCCTATCAGAGTGACTTGTGCTTCGGTTTAATTATTCTCTTGTTTCTATAATAGGCTTTTGGAGCATCAGAACCCAAATGAGATGAGAGAGGCATGAGACAACTGATTGCGTTTTCTCCTCCCTCACCGCACACAGAGACAAGCAAACACTTGAGGATCCACCGAGAAATGAGGGGTTTCTTGTTTTAATTCAGATCTTAAAGGGCAGATAAAGGATTGGGAAAACTGCTGAGAGAAAGAGAGGAAGAGAGTGCTCTGGTATTCAGTGTAGTTAGAGCTGAACATGCATCTTCCCTCCCACCCATACTAATGTCTCACTGCAGTGTGGAATGGGGCTAGTTTGTGTGTGTGTGTGTGTACTTGCACCTAGACTCTGTATTTTTATGCATACAGATGACAAATAAAAGAAAAATTGCACACATACACCTGGACCCGATCATTTAAAAACACAAAAATGGTTTACACACATCTGAAATGACAAGTAATGGGCGCAAGACATTAGTAATTCTCGCTGAAGAGGACTTGAACAGTTTTGTCCCAGTTAAGTCGGTGGGCTCTCACTGTGGATATTTGTTTAAAGGGCTTGGCGGTGCTTTGACTGAAGTGCCCCCCCCCCCACCACACACACACACACACACACACACACACACACATGGCCCTCTTCAAAAGGTCAGACGATTGTAGATGGCTTGATTTGCTTGTGAAAGGCCTCTGAAATCGAGATCAGGGGCCAGGTAAACACACCCTCCCCCTCGCCCCCTCTTTTGCTCCCCGCTTCATTCCGTCCTCGCTCCCGTCTGCGTGCCCTCTCTTTCCAGCCTGTTCCTGAAGTGCCCATCATCTGCATCTCATTAGCCATTATGCCAGGAAAAAAAAAAGAGGCAGAGTAACAACAGACGAAAGGAAGTCATGGTGATCTGTTTCCCCATCTTTATTTATCCTTATATTATTCATCAAAGCCAATAAATGGGCATTTGGATGAGTAAACTCATGTATAATGCCTTTACCAGTCTGTTTGTGTGTGTGTGTGTGTGTGTGTGTGTGTGTGTTCAGTTTTCTGGATTCAGCACTAATGAGGCATTTAACTGACGGGACTGAACTGCGTATTTAGAGGGTGATGGATGATGTTCTCGCCATTTTCTATAAGTGTGTGTGTGTTTGGATTCATGCAAATGTGTGTCTGAATAGGCATGTGTGCACACAAGATGTTTTCATGCATTTTTAAAGGCACACTAAGTTTTTTTTTTTTTTTTTTTTTCCTTGAAAAGGTATGTATATAAAGCACTGTACTTTAGGCAAATATGTTTAGAGTGATGTACACTCATATGAGATAAAGACTCTTGTCATACCAGTATCTTAATAAAAGCTAATTTATTTTCACATGAAGTGGGTTAGATCACATGACCAGCCCAGTTCTACTAATTTTATCATAGTTATCGGACATTTTTGTTTGTGGAATAGTCTCAGTCATGGCTGATGGTGAATAGTGCAATGGCATTGGTTACCAGTTACCCTAAATGAAACACACGTTAAGGCAAGATGGACCAAGCAAGTCACAAGATATTTAAAGTATTTGGGTAGTTAATGTAAAATACATTTGGTAATATTAACTTGTCATGTGCTGTTACATGCTATTCTCCACCTTTTTAATCTGTTTGTCATTTTACATGTAGTTTTGTGGACTCATATTAAATGAGATACTACACACACACACACACACACACACACACACACACACACACACAAATATGTGTGTCACCTATCTATTTACATATTAGCAGTATCCCATCTCCTTTCAAATGCTGCAATATATTTCTTCATGATCAGGCTCCTCGACCTTGTTCACATCAGCATGTTCTTCGTGAGAAGTTGGCAACAAGCATTTTGACATCTCGTTGCCTGTGTATCTTTCAGGCAGAAATTGTTCTTCCGTCAGAGCTGGCTTGTTTCAATATTCCAGTCTGTTGACAGATTCCAGTAGACGTCTGATGCTTTTAAAATGTAAAGCCTAGACATGCGGGGGGCCTCGTCCGCGGAATCAGCTGTTGATAGTCAACAGTGTCTCTGCTTAGAATGATAAAGGCTTTGCTCCTGACCATTGCTTGTATGTGCAAGGAGGGGATTGAGAGAGCTTAAGAAGGCCCACCCCAGCAGGAAGCACGGTTGAATGTGAGCGATCTGTGGGGGACTTGCAGCTCCGTCAGTGGGCTGCGAACTGCAAACTGCCCCCTGTGGTTCCTCTGAAGAACCAAACCTGCTTTTGGCCTGACTTAATGGCTGCCATTTAAAAAACAGCAAGGACAAACAAGAAGAGACCAGTCGGCACAGATAAAAAGATACTATGCTCACTGTATCTGCGTCAACTGTGCGGTGTCTTTGATGGTCTGATATGGTTAGCGGTAATTCTATTCATCACATTCATTCTAAACAAGCAAAAATATAACAGGAGATAAATGAGGTTAACTCCAGTAAAGCCACAAAAAGGCATTGAGATTTACAGTTTAGCAAATAATGGAAGTCAGACCCAGCCTACCTCTGCCTATTGGGAATGGGTCTCTGTGTAGAACCGGTGAAAATTACAGAGCATCTTGCTCTGTAGCTCACTCCATTTAAATTTCCAGTTTAGCTGTGCTTTATTGGCATGACAAAACTGTATATCTGTATTGCAAGCCGAGCTGCATAAAAATAGTGCACGTGTATTAGCAGAAAGAAAAAGAAATAAAATAATAAAAAAAAATATATATAAAAAGTATAGTCTCATTTCTCTCTCTCTCTCTCTCTCTCTCTCTCTCTCTTTCTTTCCATCCCTTGAGATCATATGGTTACTGCTGGTTTTGTTGGTAGGAAGAGGTGTTACCTTTGGGTACCCATCCTAAAGATAACCTAATTAAATTTATTCTGCTTTATTACACTGGTGCCAAAAATAATCTAGTGCTTGTTTAAAAGAAAATAAGTAAAAGAATACAAATAAATACATTGCTTGCTTTGTAAAATTAGAATATACGATGTGATACATTTATAATGTAAAAAAGTATACATAAAATAATACTACTATGAGTACTAAGATTTTATTCATGTACTTATTTATTTGAAGCCATATCATCATGCCTAAGCTCAGCCACTCCATTCATTAGCACTGGTGTTGATACTTTGCCTTAATATACCGGTATATTAAAAGTACTTTGGGATGTTTGGGGTCATGACAAGGGTAGAGCTGAAATTGGGTGATGGATATTCTCATATCTCCAGCACAGCAGCAGTCTTGTATGTGAATTGGGTTCCCTTCCTTTCACCCTTGACCCTGTGACATCCATCCTAAGGGGATTAAACTCCACAGCAAGTGGCCAACAAAAGCATAATTGTCTGTTTTGGCCAATGGATACTTGTAAACATGGAGTTTAACGCCTCTAAAACATTATACAGTTTATATATTTTTTATCTTTCTTGCTATTGATTCAAATGAATGGGAATTTGATTCAACATCAACATTCAAGGACCATGTAGGTTAGAGTATCCATTTTAGAGCAGGTCTACGACAACACAAAGACAAGGATAAAGCATCCAGGCTAAAAATCATGCATAATTGAACAGGATGCGAGTGATTGGTGTAAATATCCTGACAGCAGATAATTGCACAGTTGCTCTGGGCTAATGGGCGGCCATTGGACATATGCTTTAAACACGTTTCACAAGTGACATTAGTTTAAGCACAGCAAAATATAGAAAACACATCTGATTAAAAGTGTGTGAGACCCTTAAAATGGCACATAGCCCAGTGCAAGCTGAAGTATGTGGCGTAAATACTAATACTGTAATCCGATAAATATTCATGTGCGATATCTTAAGTCAGGTAAAGTGGTTTGCTTTGAAGGCGAGTGCTAGATTACACATCTATCGTCTCCACACACACACACACACACACACACACACACACACACACACACACACACACACACACATGCTCACACAGGCATACATCCTCTCCTGCTGCTGCCTGGATAGTTGCTCACACACACCCCCTCTTGAGTAATTAATTTTCACCCTGCCTGTCGACGAGCGGTGTGTGTGAGTGAGAAGGAAAAGGGGCTGCTGTCTGTCTGCCTACTTGCCCGCCTGCCTCCTTGCCTGCGTCAATACTCATTTCTCTAGGAGGAAAACAAATGTATTTAATCCTGGCTTGTCTTGTCCACTATTTGTATCCTGTACCTTCCTGTCCATACCCCCCCCCCCCCCCCCCACCACCACCTGGGAAGCTCAAAATTTAATGCAGCTGCCTGGGCGATTGAATCCTCGCTATTCCAAGGCGGCACACCGAGGGTCCCCTGTGGACTAAATGAATGAAATTTGTCACTGATTAATGAGGTAAAGTGTCAAGAAGCTGTTTGTTGTACTTGTTGGGAAGTTTCCGTGTTGTAAGGAATAATTCAGGCATGACTAGACACATGGAGTATGTGCACAAGTTGAATAAATTGCAGAATATAAAGTGACAGAGCAGAAGGTGAAGGAAAGCGCTAGAGAGAGTTTATGCCATCAATAGGACCCTGTGATGTCAAGCAATTTATTTAGCTGCATTGTTCAGGTGGCTTTTTTATGTTTGAAGAGGGTACGTCCCTGAGGTGGCACAATGAAGGTGAGGGAAACCTTCCTCGGCAAGCTTGAAAACCTTTTAGTGAACGCTTAGCTGTCAGGATCTGTACTAAATCTCAGCACAGCGCATGACTTCTGTACTCAGTTTTCATTTAAAAAGGAGTCAAAGGGATGTCAACTGTTGCTCATTTTTCTTTTCTTTTTTTTTTCTTTTTTTATTCTCCATGTAGCTGAATGCCTCCGTTTTGCTTTTTCTCACGCTTGCACGCTCTGTCTCTTTACAGGGAGGCAAACCATCAGCAGGTTATTATTAATTTATTTATCTATTTTTTGTGCCATACCTGTTCTTTTTGCCACTGTGCCAGTCATCAGCAACGCTATTTCACCTTAAAGGTGCAATATTTCTTCTCTCTTTCTCTTTAACAAGTTCGGGCTCTGTACCGGCCTGAAGTCTCTCTAGAACAGATCAGAGTAACTCTGTATAGAGGCCCTATTTCTTCTGGCTCAACAGCTGTGAATCTTTAGTTTGTTCGGGCAGAAAAGTATTTTAGCCCCCTCAGTGATTCTCCAGAAGACCTGCAAGACGAACAGGATACAAAAAGAGTCTATCCTCCTGCTTTACTCTCTTCTTTCCTCTATATGTATACAACACTATAAAGATTGATTTAAAGGTGAATAGACCAGCTGCAATGACTCACTGAACTGTGAGAGTAGAGTTAGGCTGTCTTGAGAATCTTTAAAGGTCATCCCTGTTAAAAAAAATAAAAATAAAATAAAAATAAAATTAAACCTTTAAAAAACATCTTAAGAAAGCTGTTGCCCCAGTCTGAAAAGTGTGTGTGTGTGTGTGTGTGTGTGTGTGTGTGTGTGTGTATATATATATATATATATATATATATATATATATATATATATATATATATATATATATATATATATATATATATATATATATATATATATAATTTATTTATTTATGTATTTATTTGTTTTATTTTTTTGGTCTTGTTTGCTGTTAAAAAAATAAAAAAAAAAGAAAGAAAAGAAAAACATTGACTAACACAGTTTGTGGTCTTATCTAGTCTCCAAACCTCACTAGGTTTGTGAAGTTTGCTAGGGTTTTAAAGAGGTTGTGGGCATTTGTGAACTTGACAAGGCTGAGAAACTATGCTAGAACATTTTAAAACACCACGGACCAGCTTAGGTTTTAGAAAGGGTATGAGAACTTGTTGGGCTTAAAGACCAGCTTGACTATAAACTAGCTTTTGGTGGTTTACGATGAGTCTTAGTAGGGCTGTGCAATTAACTGATTATGAAAGTCCAGTAAACTAGATAAAACGATTATTGTGCCCCATCCCACCCCCCTTTGCAGCACTGCACTTTTGTTCCTCCATAAAAACCCAATTTCCTGTTCAAATCAGTAAAATCAGTAAAATGTAATGTGACATTTGCAAAATGGGAAGTGCTTGATTTATTGAAGTATATTTGTTCATGTTTTTAAAAGCATAAAAAAGAACTTGCACTTGCACTACGATATTGACCAAAATAATTGGGATTATGATTTTTGCATAATCGAGCAGCCCTAAGTCAATACAGAATTATCTGGTCTCCTCACTTTATTAGACTGGTCAAGTTGTAGATACTTATAAGCTAAGCCAAACTGTGAGACCAGCTATACCATCTTAAATCAGTTGTCATCCTTGTCAGCCAGGGAGACCAGATTCTGGCCATCTGGCTTGTTTAAATTGCTGGGTTTTGGTGGCAAGTGTGGGCACTCATCAAGCCAGGCCTAGAGACCAGCCTAAACCAGCAAAGACCAGCTTTTTTTTTTTTTTTTTTTTCTTAGTCTAAGGGGTTAGCGTGATGACAATCATCAGACAATTAGGTACATGTCATGCCAAACCATAAAAATGCCATCAAATTATACATTTCTCTCCGCTTGGGATTATGAAATGTGAAAAAAAAGAGAAATACAAAATAAAATAAAAAAGAACAGTATAAATGAATAAATCAACAGACAGGGAAAAAGAAAGTGAGAGAGTAACCCCCCTTCTGAATAAAGGATGAAGAAGGCTTCTGCTGTTAAATCACACTGGGTCCCTCATTGCATAGCAGTAAACAAAGGAAGAAAGACGACCCGGGTCATGCATAACAACATTAATGTGCATGTGCCTCTACCATAGTAGCATCTCTACATGAAAATAAAATAAATATATAAATTGGTGGTCTATGAGAAAGCAATTTATTGTTGGCATTAAAGCATTGATTGGATAGTGCAGGCATGAGTGGTTGGATATTTGAACAGGCCAAGGTAGAGGGCTGTTCCACTTTCAGTTCTCTAGTAGGACATTTAAAGTGCGGTGTCCTCTGGAGGAAAGCTGCCACAGTGCATGGTTTTTAATATATAATCCAGACCCTGCTCATGTATTACAGCACTCTCTTATTGTTAGGAAGGATCGTAGAGTAGGCTTCTTCGAGATGCATCGGCACTGCGCAGACCGATCGGCGTATGTCATCAAAGTACTGCAAAGGCTATTCAAAAGCTTAGAGTCATCAGCTCGTCAATCACTCTTGCGGGACTTTGATCATACACAAATCTGTCTGCACAGTGCAGATACATCATATTGCATAATTTGAATACTTGAACTTCAAGATTAGAAGAGTTTTTTTTTGCATCTAATATGTATAATTGATCATATGTCAAATACCCTTTTGATCATATTTCACTCTTATTGCTTGCTCTCAATCACTCTCTTATTGTTAGGTAGGGTTTTTGTCTGTGGGGGCACGTCTTACTCCGTGTGTCATAGTGACATACTTTTCATTTCCACTCGAAGCCTTTGGAATGTTTTAGGAAGAAGGTTGGGATTGTTGGCACTCTGGAATGGATATTGTCTATTCTTGCCCAACAGTTTTCTTGTTTTCTCTCTCACTCCTGTTGTGGAGAACATTACCATTAAAGATGCTGGCAAATTAAGCTGCCTATTTGCCTATTTGCTTGTTTTTCATGGACAAAGTAAACATGCTCATTAAACAACCACTTTTTTTTTATCTATCATTCACCTCTTCCAGTTATGGAAGAAGTTTCATTGAGCCTTTACAGCCCACATAAAACACCATCTCTGTTCATAGCAGGATTCGCTGACTCTTGGATTTTCTATAACGGCCTGTGATATGAGGTGCCCTACATTCAAAATAAACCAGTGAGTATTATGCTCACAGTTCCCTCACTTTCTTTCTGCACTACTTCTAGCTTACCACAGTTAACTGTACTCTCCATAAGGCCATTCACTCTTATTTCCTTTTGCTCCTTTAGCTGCTTTCCCTCCCTTTCTTTTTTCTTATTTTTAGTTTTAGTTTTTTGCACACACCCCCTACGTCAAATCCTACAAACACAAAGATTCTGTAACATCTATCCATCGTGTATTGTATGTGAGGAGATTTAATATCTCTTGCCTGGACCCCGCTCAAAACATCCATCTCTCTGTCGGGGCACAGGGGACGGCGAGGTCCATTCAGCCCAAAAATGTTCTTTTTCGCAACTCACACATGAGTGCACACAGAAAACATCTTGTAACACACACATTTACACTTACACAGCAACTTTAACATTTATCTCCTTTTGAAACTCCGAAAACACAAACCTGTACGCACGCACGCACATACACACACTTATGTTCTCATGCAGCCGTATATACACTCTCTTCTCCGAACTTTCATCTGTGCATTTTTAGAATAAATGAGAGGGAAAATCCCCCCTCTCCCTCTCAAACACACACACGTACTGTAGAGAGGTCCTCGCGGGACAAGAGTATGTGTATTTGTGTACTCACAGCTTTCATTGCACTTCGAAGAGTTTTTGTAGCTACAAGTCCCTCAGGCTAGACATGTAGATCAGGCTAGACATGTAGATCATCATGGAGGATGTGAGGGTGTCATACCCTGTGTCTGCAAGAGCAAAATGACTATTTCAGTCACTGATTATTAAATAACCTCAAATCACCTCTGGAGTCAGAGGCGCAGAACTTTTGAATAAGATTTATATTTTCATCCCATATGTTTTAAGCTCCACAGACCTGTTGTCAGAGAAGGACAGTCAAGAACATGAGATTCTCTAAGGCAGTGGTTCTCAAACCTCTCCATGAAATACCCCCAGCACTGCCCATTTTGTATGTCTCCCTATATCTGACACACCCACATTAATAGTTCACCCAAAAAGTTTTCTGTTGGAGTGAAGCTTTCAATCTTTAAAAAGGATGCAAAACATCTAAAAACTATTGTAAAAGTGGTTCATGGTAAATTTTTGTCACATATTCCAAATCTTTTGAAGTCAAACAGTAGCTTTGTGTGAAGAACATATTTTTGCGTGCTTTCACAGAGTTCATGATTTGTGGTATCCTGAATGAATCATTTAAACTTTGGAGTCAGATCTTGTCAGTGTTCACAGAACTGGTCTGTATGATTCATTCATGAATCTGACCGATCTGTTTCTCAGGTTCTACCCTCTGATTCAGTGATCCAGTTGCAGTGGTTAACAACTAACTAAAAGTGACTAAAAAATTATTTCATTTTGGCCTTTTTCTCATGCAAAAACGATCACAGATTCAGACGACTTAAACTACTATTGAAAAGCGGATCGGTTAGATAAGGTCAAATTTTTGATTTATGTATGTAATGCATATTTATTATATTTCATACTTATTATATTTTATATATTATACATTATTTATTTCAGAAAAAAAAAAAAAAAAAAAAAATCAGCAGCCATTACTCCAGTCTTCAGCGTCACATGAACCTTGTGCTAAAGAAACAGCTCTTATGATCAATGTTGAAAACAGTTGTGCAGTTTTGTGAAAACTCTTCCAATAATGATTTGTGTATATAAAAAAAAAAAAAAAAAAAAAAAAACAGCATTAATTTATCATGTGCATTACAAAGAAGTTGAGTTTTTTTCCACCTGCCTTACATGAGGGGGCTTCTGGAACATTCTACCATGTGATCTCCTATCCTGACACTGTAGGCTCATTTATAACTCTCCACATACAATGACCTTCTAAAACAGAGTTTTCTACTCTCCTCCCCCCAACAATCCATTAGATAATGCATTTTTTTTTTTTTAAGAAAGGACTGTAAAGAGTCAATTACATGCTGCTAGTGTCAGTGACCAGCCACCTTATAAAAGTTTTATACAGGACAGACGGCCGCACAGGCATTATTCATGGGATGTCCCTGATGCCTTTTTCTGATTGACAGAAGCAGTGATACCACAGCTACTAGACTCTTGAGCTGCTCAAAGGCCTCTGTGCTTTTGTCTCTCAAAAAGGACGCTGACCATTGGTCTGGTTTAAATTGGTTCAAAGGCAATCAGACACGAAATAAGACTTTGATTTATTGATCCCGTCTGCAGATGTTCTTGAAAGGCTCTGCCGGCTGTGTCATCATCACACTCTGGAGAAATTGTATGCTTTTCTTTTTTTTTTTTAGGCAGAAATGATCAGAGTAGACGGGTTGAAAATTAAAAGATGGAAATTAGCCAAAGTTGACAGACTTTTCAGTTGAGCACAAAAAAATCTTGGCGTTTCTCATTCGAGACTGAGCTCTAAAATAAATGTAAATGCCCAGGGGATGTGAGAACACCATTTCCGTTTTGTAATCGTCCTGCAAATATGCCCACACAGGCTGGATGTGTGTCTCCGGTGTTATTTAAAGTTTGGTAACTGAATCTGTGGGGAAGTATCTCGTGGATGTGTCTACTTTCCTGTCCGGTAAGGTGACTCTTTGACTCTATCCTCTATCCTTTTTTTTTTTTTTTTTTTTTTTTTTTTTTATGTGGGTCTTTGAACAGCAAATGTTAAGTCATCTAATGCTATTCTTGAGATATATTCCTTTCTGGTCTATGTGTGTATATATGTGTGTTTGCATGAAGAAACAACCAGAGAGTACCAAATATGACTCTGATAGCCAAAAGCCTGACCACTGGCACCAGAATGGTGGCTATGAGTGTGTGTGTGTGTGTGTGTCTGTGTGTGTGTGTGTGTGTGTGTGTGTCTGTGTGTGACTGGTGAAACACAAAGATGTTGTCCCTTCTTTGTGTGACATCACCACAGGAAATGAGGTTGTGGCCTCATTACTGAGGGCTGCCCTGTAAGCAAAGTAGCATGGCTGCGCTAATTAGGCTAACGAGCATTCAGCACACCACCTGAAACAAAGACTCCCTGTTTCTTACCCAGCTGTACAATATCACACTCACTCACACCTCACTGGACCAGACGAACACTGGCTGGTTTCATTCGCTGGCCTCTCACCTCTCTCTCATGGATTACCACCGACACATGCAAATACACTCTCTGCTAAGTTAAATGCTTCCTGGTGTTTATGGATTATATAAAAATATTTTTTAAAGGTACAGTTCACCCAAAAATCTACATCCTTTCATAATTTATGCACTGTCATGTCTGAAATTCATTCATCTGTGGAGTACAAGATAATATATTTTGATTAATGTATTTGGTTGCTATTTTCAATGGAATTACAATGAATGGGGATTGAAGCTTTCAAACTTCAAAAAATACCTATTTTAATGATACTATTATAGTTATAGTTATAGTAGCTTTAACACTCTTTTTTCACCCTTTACCACCTTTACTTTTAATCTATTATATATCTTAAAAAAAATATTTAAAAAAAAATATAATCATTTTATATATATATATATATATATATATATATATATATATATATATATATATATATATATACATATATATATATATATATATATATATATATATATATATATAATAATTTATTCCTGTGATGTCAAAGCTGAATTTTCCCGTCGTAAGTGCAGTCCAGCATTTATTAGAATTTTTAACAGCCATTACTCCATTTATAAGTGTCACATAATTCTTCAAAATCAAATCATTTACTGCTGCTTAATAGTTGTTTTTTATTTATTTTTTTGAATAATAGAAAGTTCAAAAGATCAGCATTTATTTGAATAATATGTATGTTTTTACTGTCACCTTTGATCATTTTTAACTTTTAATATTTTTCTTTTTCTTTTTGTAAAACTCTTTTAAGACAGGATTTAGAGTTATAAATGAAGCTACCTTTGCTTGTTCTTTTGACATTGTGTGATTGGTCTTTTACTGTGGACTAGTACGGAGATTTGCTGTTATCTCAAAGTTCTCAGAACAGGCTCAGTAAACTAAAAGAATGGTGATCTAGTCCAAAGGGGTTTGATTTATAAATGCCATATCTTTCTGTGTCCAGGTGAAGGCAGATTTAAGATATACGTTTCTGAGAAGATGTTTGGCATCAAGTTGGTCTAAGAGTAATACATTGTCTTATGATCTGACCATTTATTGTGTGAGAGAGAAGCTACACGGGGAAATTAATAGTAGAAAAACATTTCGCACACGTTGCTCTAATGGTTTCAGAGTTTGTGCACATAGTCGGGGTTTATGGGAAAGCGTGTGTGTATATATTTAGTAGAGGCAAACAGTACTTTATTCTTGTGAAATATGTGAACCATTCCAGCTCAATTCACGCATGGCATGACTGTATAACCAAGATAATAAAATGAGTATGTGTTTGAGTTTGTAAATGTGTACCAGGTGTCAGCACTTTGCTTGGACAAACAGACACTCTTGCACAAAACACTATCTTATTATTATTATTATTTTTTTTTTACTTTCCTCCTCTCTTTCCCTTTTCACTAGCTCGTCCACTCTGTTCCATCATTCCAGGCCCTTGAGCTCACAGTGCTGTCACTGATGAATAATATTGATAAAGTAGGTTTGCTTAAACAAACAGAAACACACTGGCAGCCCTCATACTTGGAACTATTGATTCTGGAATACGCCACAGTCTTGGCTAGAGTTCCTCTTTGTCCGTGATTCAAAGATAAACCGGACCTTCAGCAGAGAGTGAGAAGACTTGTATGCGTATCACATGATAATGGATGTTTACTTACCACATCGTTATTTATCGATATTTACAAACTATATAGACAGATGTGACAAGTTATGCATGCTATTATAAACACACAGATTTTTCCCCCGTTGCCTATGCTTATGCGAATAAAAACACACAAATATATATTCCCACCAGTGCTGGGAAAGCTGTTTTGAAATTCAGGCTTGTCAAGCTAAAAGGCTAATCATAATTTAAATAGATGAACTATGTTTTAACTAAGGTTATTAGGTGTGTTTCAGGATACTTTACTAAATAGCCAATTATATTGATGCTATTTAATGAGGCAGTATCTTTTTGAATAAAGGTCTAAATATCAGGTGTATTTTAAATATTTAACCTGGAAGGAGTTGCAACAAACCCTGTTAAGTGCTCTTTAAGATATACTAAAGATCAATTTTAAGCTAAATGCAGTGTTTATGTATTTAGTGTTAAGATGTAACAACTTCAAGTATCTTTAGTGTAATTTACACATTATTTAAAATATAATTTTATACTTCTTGAAGTACTGTTAGATTATAGTTTCAGCTCCATTTTAATGTGCTTCTAGAACGTTTTCAATAGCATTGAAGCTCGCTGGAAATGTGTTCCCAGTACACACTGTTAGTTTGCTATAAAGCTGTTTTTCAGCATTCTAATATGGTATATTAAAAATTACAACAACAAAAAAAATAATTAAATTAAAATGATATGGACACACTTTCAAATTTAGGAAATTTTAAAGTACTATACAGTTTCCTGTGTGCATTACGACATTAAAAAGTACTGCAGATACAAACTCTTGACCAAAATAATAATCATAAATTATAATAAATAAAATACAGATCAGTGAAATTACAGACATACTTCAATCTGTAGAACATTTAAGTTATACCTGTATTACTGTAAGGACACTATGAATATTCCATTGAATAAAATGCATAATGAAAATTTCCACACACACACACACTGCTGAAAAAACAATAAAGCACAGAAATGAATAAAGTGCATTTATTATTATAAATTCAAGCCTGCAAATGACTAAACCAAACAAAGAAACTGAACATTGTTGCATTTTCTGCATCTGAGGGCTTGCAATTCAGACACCATTGTATTTGAAAACTGCTTCATCACAGGATCTGTGAAAGGGAAAATAATGAATCAATGGTTTTGAGTGGTTTTTGACCATCATATGTATTATAATTTTCATGAATATGCAATATAATTTATTTAATTGTTTTTAGTTTACCTTCCAAAGCATGGACTAAATCCTCATCGAAATTGACATGACTGTCAATTTTTATCCTCTTGTCTTGTCACTGAACTGAATTAACCAGTTGACTACAATTATTCAGACTTCCCCGCACCTCATTTCAAAACAGACAAAGAGTGTGTTGTCACATACCTACTGTCACATCACTTTCCACATAGGCAGTGAAAAATGTCCCTGTACAAACAAATATACTGTATTCTATTACGTCTGTTGCTAACAAAGTGAATATTATGGCATTATTTTACAAACAAATTTCGAGAACGTATTATTGTAGTGCGATAGCACATTAATACAATGTGCGAGCGTGAATCTCTCGTCAAGCTCAGATATACAATGCTCTCGCCCGGAAAGTGCGTGCACTTAAAAAAAATTTTCTCCCTCGAACTGTGTCCTGTGCATGCTCAAATCTCTCTGTGCTCATGAATTGAACGTTGTCAAAGGTTATCATTATGCACTTTTAAAAAGTAGTCTCAAAACAGATTTGTCCAGGGCCTTTCCTTAATTTTTTTTTCTTTTCTTTTTTTTTTTTTTTTTTTAACATAAAAGGGTTATTTTAGCTACTTTGTTTTACTATATCGCTTGTATTTTGATATTTTATATGCAAATATGCATACAATATGCAAATATTCATGGAAGTGTGGCCATTAGAACGTTATCAGCATATACCTGTCAATCTGTTTCGTTTTGGTTGCGACGTGATTGTGGTATTACTGATCAGTTTGTGATTTTCTTCACTTTATACGTCATCATGAACAAAGCGCAGATGTATAAGTGAGAGATTTATTTCACAGTTTATACAGCTTCAGTGATTATAACAATATTATTATTATTATTATTTTTATTTTTTTTGAGCGTGCTTAAATTTGCGATAGATCACCATTAGTGATAATGTCACTCTCTTTATAGCCTATAATTTTTTGGCTGTTTGAATACTCATGGAAAGGAAACATTATATGATTATACATTTCTGATGTTATTATTAAATTGTAATCTCATTAAATACAGATTCGGTCCCATTGAAAAAATGTTATTTAACCTACATGACACCCATGTCTAGTTCTTGTCTAAAAAGATGTGTTTATGTTGTTTAAAGGTCACGTTTTTTGTGTTTTTTGAAGCTTTGATTGTGTTTACAGTGTGTAATATAACGTGTTCATGTTTCACGTGTAAAAATCTGTATACCACTGTTTTCACTGTCATAAAAACGGGCTGATGGCTTTCTTGTTCTATGAAGTCCTTCCTTCAGAAACACGTAACGAGTTCTGAGGGAACTGCTCCATCTTTCAAGAATAATCTTTGTGCAAATCCAGAATTAAACTGATTGAGATTGAGAAAGCTGTCTTCAGAAAAATGTGCTGCATATAGTTTTACATGTGAATTATAATTTTCGGGAACCGAGTTAAACATAAATTGTAACCATCGATCTCTAAGTACAGCGTCCCTGGGAAGGCCAAACAAAGATGATTGGACTCCGAGATGAAAATAACAGCGTTTCGACGACATGGTGACAAAAGTACTCTTCAAACGCAACTCTTCCTCCTCCTCCGTGCGAGCGCAACAAGACCATGCCCCCTTTTCTGTGTATTCCTGTGGGCGGAGATTAGTCAAAAAACTGTTTTAGTGATGCCATTGCTGCAGGAAGCAGAGGGATGTAGTCCAAACTGGTCGTTCGTTGTAGGCAAATTCTGTTAAATAAAATATCTCGCTTGGCATTGAACTTTGAGCTTTAGAATTTTACAGATATTATTTATACTCTAACAACAACACTATACACTAACTAAAGTTTAAAACATGGGATCACGAAGAACGGGACCTTTAATACATTTGGCTGCTGTTAGCCTTAGCCTGGAGTTGTTTCACTTTCCGCCTATGACTTTCCATTTTTTGTGGAATTTGTTTTTATTATTTTAGTATTCCCCAGAGACTAGTTTCCACAACAAAGTAAATATGTAACACCATAGTTAATAATGTGATGAAGGTCCAGCAGTGAAATTTTGTTTGTGTCTGGAAAGCCATTACACACTCACACTACACCTGCTGGCTGTTTGTGTGGGCTTTTTCATGGCACAGTCTCTCCCCTCTTTTGTTACAGAATTTAATTTAATCGATTTACAGATTGGAAACTTTAATTAAGGAGAATTCTTTGGCGCTTTGTATTTTGCTGCTTCGTCTTTGTTCCTAGTATAAAGGCAGCTGGAATGTGTGAGCGTAACTTTTTGAGGAAACATCCCTTTGTTTCTGTGTTAGGATGTGTGTGGAATTGTGGATGCTTCAGCTAAATTCCCGCTTAGTAATGATGCAATGCACAGCTATGTAAAGTTAATTCAAGTTCAACTTCAACTACTTGACCCATGTATGATATATATGATCAATATTCCAGTCTGCTCTTGTTGCCATCCTGATTGTAGATAAGTTCCTCCTTTATATATATATATATATATATATATATATATATATATATATATATATATATATATATATATATATCAGTGTTGGGTATAGTTACTTTGGAAAGTAGTTAGTTAGGTTACAACGTTACCATCAATTAAAAGTAATCAGTTATGATACAGCGTTACCTATTCATAAAAGTAACGCGTTAGAGTACTCATGCGTTACCAAAAATTAAAAGCCGTTTGCAGCGGCTCACACACGACAGACATAGCCCCCGGCCCCTTTAAATGCACCTAGAAGTCGTGACTCCCGACAATGAATAACGTCAGTCATCCGACTAAATTAACACTGCAGGATAACAATAACAGGAAAGACAGTCAGCAATCGGCTATTCCACATGGCGTTTTATTTATTTATTATCAAAGAACATATTATTAATCAAAATTCGCACCTACCCAGCCCGGGTAGCCTAGGCTACTGTATATTATGAGCACCACAAGAAAACTCCTGATTTTTCTTTAACTTTAAATAATGCAGTTATCAAAGTACAAGTATGCTTACTTGTAAACACAACCTTAAACAGGCTTGCAGATTTAAATCCATTTAGAAATGATGAACAACCAGCCAGCCAATGATCTAACAGAAATTAACAGCTGCCTGTCAAACAAAAATGATAACAAACTGAATTAAATCCTTCACCGCCACACAGGCACATGACAAATCGCTTAATAGCCGAACTAATTATTATTAAAGTGTCACTCACAGTCACAAGCCTAAATTCGCTTTAACACAGTCCTCTTACATTTACTCTTCAAAGTAGTGATTAGAACGTAGCGTTAAATTTGAGGTAGAATTTTTGGCGGTCGACAGAAGCTTTTCACCAACGCAGTGTGCATTTTACCATTATGTTCTTTTCTTTTTCATTGACAAATTGAAAATAATGTGCGTACTTCCATAAACCAAACGCTGTCCACTCTGCCATCTTGCCGGGAGTTCAAAAAAAAAAAAAAAAACCCACACACACACAGGGTCAGGCGCAGGGCAGAGACGCATCACAGCCATTGACTTTACGATCACAGAGCTTCGGCTCCGCTGATACATCCGCAGGTGGCACAGTAGACCTAGGCCTACTGTCTGACAAAAAAGCAGGCTGCAGTCGGGATATTCCTTTCCTTAAAATACCGGATTACTTTTTTTAAAAAATAACGAAGTTACTGATTACTTACGCACGAAACTAACGCGTTAAGTTACACATTTCAGGAAAAAATTAATTAGAGTACTCTAACGCGTTACTTTGTAACGCGTTACCCACAACACTGATATATATATATATATATATATATATAAGGTAGCCATCATGTATGTTTAATGCTGACATTTGATTAGAGTATTTTGTCTGCTGTTTCAGTTCAACCGCAGCATACACCAAGATGAAAGAGCGAGAAAGAGTGAGAGAGGCCACATCGCATTTCTGTCCTGAATAATGATTTCGACCTGCTCCTGACGACTCTAAGACCAGAATGCTAAAGACAGACATACTGAAGTGTCATCGAGAGGGAGAGAGATAGAAAGACAGAGATAAAATGAAAATGAGAGGAAGAGAGAAGCAGACTGCTATTTTAGATTCAAAGCCACTCCGTGCTGCCTTGCGTCTAAATCTAGGGAGTAAATGGGAGTAATCTAGAGGAGGCAATATGGTATAATTAAAAGTGTTTTGATGAATAGGAGAGAGAATTCCCTAGTCTCTCTGTCCCTCAGTCCCTCTATCGCAGCTTTCATGATATCTCCTCTCTATCTTGCTCTCAGAGTTGTACGTGGCTGAGAGCTGGAATGGGAGATCTCTCACTCCTTTTCTCTCCAGCACAGAGCCCAGTCACATTAATCAGGGCACTGAGCTGTCAATCACTGCTGCAGGCACAAATCCTTATGCACACACATATACATACTCATGGTGTCTTAACTCGCTTTAGCATAGTAGAAAGATTGAGCATTATAGAAGGAAGAAAAGCATGGAGAAACATGGGAAATAGCAGCACTTTTCACAGAAAGCGTTTGAAAGGGATTACTGCAAGGTGAATCCTGAAATGTTTACATTTATTTTCAAATAATACACACATACACACACACAGAGAGATACATAGGTCATCCCCTTTAAATGACAGTTATCACTATAAATAATAATTACAAAAAAACTCACAAACATCCAGAATGCATAATGGCTAATGACAATTTGGGAGAAATGTGCTTACTGTTATTACAATAGGCTTCATTAGATTTATTTATTTATTTTAATTGATTTATTTTATTGAGAGTGAAATGTGACATGGACTGAGGTGTTGTGTGCTAGCCTGCTAAATTGCTAAGCTAAGTGCATTCAGATATGGTCCATAATATCTCTATAAACTAGAATATTCCTTTAAATGATAAAAGACAACAGAATTCAAGAGACCGAGTACTGGCTGGCCTTATAGCCGCTGTGTCTCTATGTAATATTATTATACGTGCAAGGCCTCTACCCTCATTCTTTGTTCTGCATTTACTGGCAGAGATCATCAGAGAGCCTTACTGAACATTTGGGGAGATGAGTTCTCCTTAAATGTTTTTTTCTCAGAAATGTATTTCAGTTAAAGTGAGTAGTAATGGCTGCCCACTGCTCCGGGTGTGTGTTCACGGTGTGTGTGTGTGTACTTTGGATGGGTTAAATGGAGAGCACAAATTCTGAGTATGGGTCACCATACTTGGCTGTATGTCACATCACTTTCACTTTTTCAATCGTTGTTCTGGTAAACTGGCTGAGCAAAGAAATCTGACCACCTTTACTGGTCTTTCCACCAGGTTAATATCTCATTCAACTATATAATGTGCTGTGGAATTCTCTGCAGAATGCAGAATTATGTCGAGAATCAAGCATAATCGGCTTGGAAACGACGGTGAGATAGAAGGCGGTGGAATTGAGCTCCGCTATCCCTCTTTCACACTCCTTCATCAATAGCAGACACAGATTACAGATTGATCCACAGTCAGCCAAAGCCAAGGTAACCATCTCCTCCAGAAATAAGCCCTGTTTGAGCCAATAATACAACGACCCCTGAAACAATTGTGGGTGTGTAGTTGTCTCCAGTGAATGTTCTCGGGGACCATGTTAAGGATGTGTGTTTGTTAGCATGTGTGACTTATTACTCAAAATTTATGGTGAAAGAAATATCTCCTTGTAAAAGATGCAAGTACGTGCATGTTGAAAGTGGATAATCTGTGTTCACTGGACCTCAACCTGATCTATCTCTGGTGAGTGTATGTGTGTGTGTGTGTGTGTTTGTGTGTGTGAGTGAGCGTATCTTTGCTGTGACTGATGGAACAGCTCTGTCAACTCTACTGCCCCCTGTCCGACTCATGATGAACGAGATGATGTCCGCAATGCATCCTCTCTCCCTGAGTGCTGGCCACTGGTGCCTGACAGAGAGTGTGTGTGTGTGTTTGTGTATGTGTGTATGGAAGAGAGAAAATCAAGGAGACAAATATAAATCCCTCAAAGTGAATTTAATCTGTCTATGACAAATGTGAAAGTGCCCCTGGCATGTTTTAATCAAGCTGATATCCGCATTAACAATGCAGCGCTGGTCACTTTCTTCCATCGTACAAATAGTGTATGTGTGTTTGTACATGTGTCAAAACACAACAGTGCAGATTGACTAAACAGTTGCGCTTTGTTGCTTAATAATGCCCTCGGAAAGCAGGAGGTAAACAAAGATGTGACATAGAAGTTAGAGCACTTGTGCTAAATAAAAAAAATAATAATAATAAATAAATAAATAAGCTTGTTTTTTAAAATGAAATAAAATTATTTGTAGGAAATTCTCATGATATTGTTCATTCTCTCTGCTCCATTCATCCAATCCCTGCTTCTCCTCCCTCTCTTCTCATCCAACCCCGGCTATCAGAGCAGGCAGTTGGTGAGTTTAATGAAATATCCTTGACATTACGACCTCAATCGAAGGCATTTTTACATTTAGACCTGCAAACCCTCCCTCTTATCTGACTCTCTTATTTCACACTTGATTGTTTTTTTTTTTTACAAAGCCCAGCTGAAGGTAATTGGAGATAACACCTGACGGTGTCCAAATACATTACCATGTCTCTGTTAATAACACATTAGTCATGTAATTATGCCAAAATTGTCACGCCACATTAAGGAGATGTATTGAGATTGAACGGCCCGTTTAGCGAAGGCCAGACTTCAACAAGAAAATATGCGTGTTGACAAAGGAATTGTGTCTGTTCCCACAAGTCTGTTATTCTTATTCTTAAACACATTTGATAAGCAAACTGAATAATAATGACAAGGAAAATGACTGACCCACACAGACTGATGTTTATCTTTTTTTTCTTCTTCCTTTTTTTTCTATCTGATATGGAAAATACAGACTATATTGTCAGTTGAATGTACCAGAGTGGCCACAGTGGAATTATCAATTTGCAAATTTGCACTAGATACAATAGAAAAGACTTTAAGCAGGCATATTAATTCTGCTCAGACCGAGAAGCTGCATTGAGAAATAGAACCGTAAGGGCTTGTGTGGATAAATGTATTCTTAAATTGCTGCTTTGATATGGAGGTGCCCCTGGGTATCATAATGTAGTGGTAGCCGAAGTTTTTCAGTGCTTCTGAAAGCATCTTAAAGAGACTGTGGTCTCCATCCTGTTTGATTAAGTCTGAAACAAGCAAATACTTGCATCAATCCTAAAGGTTGTTTCCTGATCTGGCATTTGCTTAATTGTAAGCGACCCTGGGTTGTTCCCCTCTCTTCATTCTCAGACCAGTGAGGTCACAAATGGTGCACAAAAGGCTCTCTGTTAGGGTGCTTGTTAGCAGACAGATGTGTAGTGAACTCTGTCCCTTTAATGCTGGCAAGTGAGCTCTTCATTTAGCTCATTTGTTTGGAGTTCCTGGTGTTTTGGTGTCTCTGCCCTTGCTGCTGTTTACACACAAACAAACAGGGACAAAGACAGGGTTTGCGCTTGTCAACATGCTGCTGCCCCACAGGCTGACAGGAGCCTGGGAGAGGAAGAAAGACACTCCCACACTGTCGATTTTGCATCGTGGCTTTTTGCTGTTTGTTTGAATCAGAGTTGAGCAAAATTCTGAATTGGGTCCATTTGAATTGGCTCCCTTTCATGAAAATGAATTTGAATTGAGTTGCCCACAAACCCAGGAAGTTAAATTGGAATTACAGGAAAAGGAATTTCCTGATTTGTAATAAAAAAAAAATAAAAAAAAATAATAATAATAATCTGTCTGTCTGTCTGATAGTAAGATAGATAGCACACACTGTATATAATTTCATATTAAAGGACAAAAGAAACTATGAGCATGCAGTGTCATTTGTTGTCAGGTAAGTCATGTTACCATAAAAGGTGGCTGAAGCTGCCTTAAAACTTTGCATGTAAGTATTTGTTATATATGACTCCCATTTAAGAACATGTCTCTGAAACACAGTGGTTTACATAACTGTCCTGGAGCACCCAATTAAACTTGTCTTAAAGCAGCCAAAATAACCTAATTACCTAAAAAAAGTAGTTTATATCTTTAAGGATTCATCTGTATTAAATGTAGAATTTAGTGTTTGATAACTTTCTGTATTTCTTTATATTTTCTACTTACTGGGCACAGGTAAATATGACATAAAATATAATGGGTTTATGTGAAGATTGTTTTAAGTTCACTTAAATTATTAAAGTCTAATAAATGTCCAAATTGATAGTTCTCAATATGGCTTTATCTGCTGAATGGCTATAGTTATTGGTTAAATATTAGGAAAAAGAATATAATTTCCTTGAGACATAATTGGTATTGGTATCAGTGATATACTGTATGCCTTCAGTCATACAAAACAAAAATTATACTTAACATATTAAGATTGTCTTTATAATGATTCCATATTAATTTGAAGATTGAATGTGAAATTACTGCAATATATAAGTATATTTTAAGACTTCAATGTTAAGTGGGATTTATCGCAATGAATTTCACAGAAAAATGTGTCATTTATTTTTATTTTATCGATTGATGGCAACAATTTAAAAACAAATAGCAATTCTGCATTCTGTTTGCTACCTCATTTCAAATTTATTTGGAATTTATTTGGCATTTTCTATTGAATTCTGAATGGTGCACAAACCTGGTTTGAATAGTTGATTTGATTGACATTTGTAACGGACCGTGGCATGTAAGAAACTGGTGCTAAACACATAGGCACACCTTCTAACTGTTTAACCCATTAACCCAGTGTTTTCAGCTTATTGTCATTTAAAAGCCATGACAACCAGTATTGACAATATCATTCTTTTCCGACACTAACCTGTCTGAAACCATCTCCATGCCTGTTGTAACATGCCCGCCACAGGGGTCACCCAGAACCAGCGCTGCAGGAAACAGCCGATGTATCAGAGCTGGCACGGGTCCAGAGCTTGAATCATTCCCATTCGACTTCATTCTCAGCATGCATCATGAAAAGAACGGCTGGTTGAACTTGTCTCGTGAAAGACACGGCTGTTGTTTTACTCACTCAGAAAACATTTGAAGTGTAAATGTGTGGCTTTCCATCAAAACCTGCTTCCCTTGGGGACATCTTGCAGCAAATGGCAGCCATTGCACACATAGCATCTTTATCTCTCCATATCTCATTTTGGCTCTTTAATTCCCCTCTTTCCAGAGGCTGTATCAGGCTGATAAATGCTGCCCTAGAGTTGTTTTATGATTGTTAAGAAATGCAGATGGGTTCTAGAGAGAAGCCAAGATTGCCCCTGCCAGTTCTGCTTGCTTTCAATTTCTAGCATTCTTATTTGTTTGTCTTTATTTATTATATTATTATTTTTTTGTAAAAAAAAAAAAAAAAGAATTCAGCCCTGCCACAGCATGATAATGTGCTAAAGTCTCAAATTTCCCCTGCCCCATTCCTCTTATGTTTCCATCTCCTCTGGCCTTCGTGCCAGAAACGTAACGTTTGCTTGGAGAGATACAGCTGCGGTGCTCCGGTTTGACTGGTGGTCATTATTCACTCAGTTTTACTCTGTCTCTCCCTCTTGTTGTGTCCTTTCTCTCTCTCTTCCTCCATTTCTATCTCTTTGGATGAGTTTTGTTTACACGGCACAGCCCTCGGCCCCTAAACTCCATCCCACTCTGCATGCCATGCGTTGTGACCATTAACATTGCTGTTTTAGCGCTTACACTCAAAATGGGCCAGTGGCCTAATGCAAACAATCAAACGCTCAGAAACAAACATAAAATATGACAGAAATGGATTGCCGCTATGATCTTGCTTATTTGTCCTCTATTGTTTCTGGCAGGGTGATCAGAGTCGCTTATTTGTGGAGAAACATTTTAGCAGAATGTAAGAAAAGTGACCAGTCGACTGAAAGAGCCAAAATAAAGACCCTTCCATCTGCGCTGACCACAGAGAACTAGGCCAAATGATGAGCCCAGAGAGGAAGACTTTGGTTCCATGCCATACTCTAAGCAACTACGGCCACTTTAAAACTGTACTGTTTAGTAATAGTTACGGTAATTTCAGATATATATATATATATATGCACATCTAGTCGAGTCCCTGTTGGAACGTGCACTAATGCAAAAGTCTGATATGAAAACTAGGGCTTTGAAGTGCACTAAAACATGGTCTTTCCATATCTTCAGTCAACCAGTGCTGCAAGCACATTTAGAAACCAGACCTTACTCAACTTCCTCTCATCAATAAAAACATGCATACATTTACATGAAAAAAAAAAAAAAAAACATATGCAACCACATGAACTCTTCCTTCCAGGATGCTCAGTGGCAGAAGTCATCCATTGTTACTTGGGCCAGTTCCTGGTTTTCTTTTTGAAGTTGAAGTTCCTCTGGTAAACACTGCCTGGCTGTTGCGGTCAGTTAAATTATTAATATAAAATTGAAACTCAAAATTTTAAATGAAATTAATAAATTAGAATAAAAATATAACATGAAAGCATTTTTACAATAAAATAATTTGGGTGTCATTAAAGGAAATAAAATCTTAAAGTAAGCAGCTTTTATAAATTTGATTTATATATATATATATATATATATATATATATATATATATATATATATATATATATATATTTGTGAACACTTTGTCATTGACTCGTCGTATGTTTATGTGTGTTATAGTGTAATTTGGAATCAAAGGCTCATGTGATGTGTTCATTTGCATATAGACACTGTGTATTTGCATTATTTTGTCTTTGCATGCCGGAGTTCGCTTTGTGAACTCTGCGTGTTCGTGTGTGTATATGTGGAAGCCAGTACACACAGAGTGTGTAACAACAATTCATGCACAAACCCATAAGCAAACATCAGACATCACCTGTACAAGTTCAACCAGTCGTGAACTGTTCTTCGGCCGACTGGAGTCATTTATGTGTAACAGCCTCCATGGTTGGCAGAGAAATAGAATCTGAGAGTAAGACATGGAAATGATGGAGTGACTCTGTCATTTGTTTAAGTCAGAGAGCTTGCCTGAACACCACACTTGAATCCTAATGGGCAGCACCAGTATGAAAGAGCTTGCTGTTCAATGAAAAACGACGAGAGGCTGGGAAGGAGGGATGCAGGGAGGACGGAATAGGAAGAGAGGGGTATTGATTCGCACCTTAGAGGTGTATAGACTTTTGCTTGCATATTGAAGATCAAAGATCCTTCCAACAGTACCAATAACTTGGCCATCTTTGTTAGAACAAGACAAGCTTTTGGAATGGGCAGACACTCATCAAAGGTTATCCATAGCCGAAATATTATATCAGAAACCCTGAAATTTGACTGTTGAAAGAGAACATCCAAAAAATCTCACACCAAAGGCAAAATGTAGTGTATTTTTAAGTAGTTACCTATTAGTATTAGTTGAAGTGGTCAAAAATGCATTTCTGAACATAACAATTTTCATTGTGTATCATGGAACTTTATACACTTACCTTTCTAGAGAAAAGGGATGTAGCAACAATTACGATTTGTGTGAGCTTCACTGCTAAAGGAACACAAGGCATGCAGTGCTATAAACAAAGAAAGAGTGAATTAAACAAGCGAATGAATGAGAAATAAAATCATAGGGAGAAAAAAAAAAACATTACATTATGATAAAATAGCAGTTAAAAGAGATCTGATGTTCTTCATGTTTACACTGTTGCATCTAAATGAACACGGACAACATCAATCTTAATGATTGCACAAATAGCTGGCAGATAATATCAATTGTTTTTTGACATTTAACTGATTTGTATTTCTAATTATGATAGTTATGAAAAGGTTGTGCCATCGTGTAAGTAAGGGGAAATTCGATCAGTCTACTTTGTATGTGCATGCTTTTCCTGTTAAGTCATAGTGATTTATAAAATAATGTCATTGTCAAAACAGACCAGACAATGGCCAATGTCCTGGCCAGCTGTGGTTATTGTCCAGTTTATGCGTCAGACATAAGATGACAAAGACGGGGGAAATAATAATATTCAGTGATTCACAAACCTTGGTACCCCGCCTCACTTTGGGTGAATATAAATTAAGGCATATTTGTTCGTGTTTGGATGAGCATGGGGTTTTGATGCATTTAAATGCTTCTAATCGACGTAAATATGTTTATTTTTTTCTTGGGGATGATTTGTATCCTGATGATCCATTCAAATGAATGTGGTCTTTAGAAATGTGTATTTGTCAAATAGTTGAAATTTACAATTTCCAAAAAAAACTAAAAACTGCATTTTCAAGATCGATTAGAACTATCTCTTGAGCAACAAATCAACATACTAGTATCATTTCAGAAGGATCATGTGATAGTAAAAGCTGAAGTAATGGCTGCAGAAAATTTCTCTTTGCCATTACAGGGAGAAATTACATTTCATGTTATGTTACAATAGAAAATGGCTATTTAAATTTTTTATAATATTTCACAATGTAACAGTTTTTACTGCATTTTTGATCAAAATAAATGTATCACAACCAATTTCTTCAAATGCCTTTTAAAAAATCTTACCAACCCCAAAGTTCTGAATGGTAGCGAACAGCTGGATGTTTATCACAGCATTTTCCCCTTATCTGCAAATAAGACTCTTCTTAATTCTTGGCTTACATTTTGTATTCTGGGACATGGTTCATTATGTCTGCCTGTCATTCACTGTGATCAAAAATATCCCTCTTCCCTGATGAGGTGACCCTGTAACTCTGTGAAGTTCTGGGCTTGCCAGACTCTAGGAGGAAGTTTGAAAGCTGGCAAGTTGGTTTACCATCTGTACCTCAAATGACAGTGTCTTGTTTTTTTTTTTTTTAACCAGACGCTCTAAAACAAACAGGACTGTGATTCCATAATTTCCCTTTAACAAATTAGAACCTCTTCAAAATATGAAACCAATAACATCACTTCCAGTAAACCCACTGGAGGCTTTGGAGACACTAGCCAATAAATCACACAGCTCATAATTTGCACATAAACATGACTGTAAGTCTCTGGCATCTGAGAGCTGTAGGGAGTCGCTTCATAATTGTGCTAATTATCATTGAGGTTTCGCTGGCCACTTGTTTGTTCATTAATTTCAAGGCATTTCAGGAAATGAGCAAATATGCCTAATCAGGAAGTAGAAGCTAAATACACATCTGAACCCACACACTCATATATTTTTTTTTTTTCTGTGGAAACTCAATCTGACTTGGTTAGCAAGAGCGGTGGATATCTTGTTGGTTTTGCAGTAGCAGGGTGTTTATCTTATTCCACTTTCTCTCTCCACTCACAACACAAGTATTCAAAAGGGTGTTTTTCATTACTGTGACATTGATAGACACTATTCATAGACACACGCTGTCATATCCATGCCACCTTAATGCGATTCAGTCTTTTAATTCTTTTGAAACAAAACACAACATTAAAGGGCCTCACTGAAAGCAGGACTGGACACAGCAAACATAAGTATCTCATACCAATGTGCTAAAATTGTAAAATATAGCACTTAAAACAAACAAAAGGTGTACAGTGCGAGTGGAGGAGGCTTTGTGTGCCCATGGAAGAGACCGCTGCTTTGTCTGAGGTGCATAAAAGAGTGCTTTGTATTCTAGAAAGAGGTCCTGAACTGTGGGTTCAGATCAGATGCTTGTCTAAGAACACAAAGAAGTCTCTCGCTATTTCTCTCTCTCTCTCTCTCCCTTTTATTTCTTATTTCTTTGCCGCCTCAAAGATCTGCTTTTACCTTTGCTCACAAGCCACAAAGGTGACATCTGGGAGAGAAAGAAATAAGTGAAGCAAACAAACAGAAACTTCATTTCTTTTATGACCAAAACAGTTTGTCGCAGATCAAATTTAGAGTCTTAGATTTGTTGACATGATGTTCACCTGAAAGCATTATGCTGCTGAAACTTTGTAGCAATCTAGATGCACTAGATCTGAGATGCGGTCAAAAATGACACCAAAAGCATGACAAATGCTGTTTTGTGTATGCATGCCATTAGGTTTAAAGAGGGCTGAGATAAGGCACAACAGAAGGCCTTATTACAGTGAAATGAAAGTGCCACTGCTGATGAAGCGCTTTGGTGCAGGTATTGTTTTGAACTGTATGTCTCCCATGAGAATGTTTATTTTTGTGAATTAGTAACCATGAGTGTGTGTTTGTGAAGTTACAGCTGTAGTTCTGGTGAACAAACACAATATAGAGATGATAAGCAGCTTTCATACCGTGTGTGTTTGTGAGATTGCTTGCATGTTTGTTTGTCAGTGTGTTTGTTTGTCGTCTCCTGTTTCTGTGGAATTCTCTAGTGTCTCTTGGTTTCAGTATGTTAGGCTAGTGAACAAGCCGGGTTGCATGCCGAAGTTTGTTTTTGCTAGACGGTTTCTATCCCATGGCTGTCCAACATCAGAGTTCAGGCATTCCGAACAGAATCCCACGTACGGTATATGTAGCATTCTTTTGGGATTATGTTTGTCAGAATTCCTTTTGGGATCATTACATCTGTCATTGTGCAGACAGGTTCCCATCCCATTGCTTTATTTAGTTGCTCTCTCTTTCTTTGTGCTTTCTTTAGATATAGAGTTGTTCAAAAGTTAGTGTTTATATATGAATTATATATATATATATATATATATATTTAATTAATCCTTTGTTAATATATATATATATACATATATATATATATATATATATATATATATATATATATATATATATATATATATATATATACACACACACACACACACAAAGGTTTAATTAAACTGATTAAAATCAATAAAGACATTTAGAATCTTACAAAATATTTTTATTCACTACATTTTTTACAATATGAAAAAAAGAAAATTTTATAAATGTAATATTTCACAATTTTACTGTTTTACTGCAAAAAAAAAAAAAATAAATAAATAAATAAATATATATATATATATATATATATATATATATATATATATATATATATATATATATATATATATATATATATATATATATATATATATATATATTTTTTTTTTTTTTTTTTTTTTTTTTTTTTTTTTTTTCAGCTGTAAATGTTTTTTTATGCCCTTTTTGGAAATGTGAGTTTTTATTTATTTATGATTTTATTTATTATTAATCTTGTTTCCATCTAGGATTTTTCTGCAATATGCCCTAGTTTGCATTAAGAAAATTTGGTTTCTTTTGACAGTAGCATGTCATCCCTGCCAGTGTCGCCCTCGCTCTCATCACCAAGATGTTAGACATGTTATGACGGGTACAGTATGCCAAAAATGAACCATTTAACATTATGTACAATTTGACCGTTAAGAAAACTGGACTTTTTTTTGCTCCTCACACAATCTGTGTTTCAGTATAAACACATCTTAGGCTACAGACACAAATTATTGTTTATTTGTTTTGTTATTTTCTTATGAACTCTTTGAGCATTATTTGTTTGGTCTCTATAGCTTCTTTGCATCTTTGTCTGGCCATTTTGAAATGCAAAACAACATAGTTTGCATTCTGTCCACTTAAATGCATAAAAAGTCATAATCAAAGGTGACGTCTGCCGTGCGTTTTGTAATCATACAAAAAAAAAAAGATGTCAGCATTAACTCGCCATGATCTCACCATCTCCTCATTTGCCTATCCAGAAGAACACAGTCCTATATTCATATTTCAACTGGAGGATTAGATAGTGGATGTCTATAATTGTATTGGGCTGCTTTTGCCTGCCTATTGGCGTTCATAACCTCTCCTCTGAGTGTAGAGCACCATCTGTTCCCCACTCTCTCTGACATCAGCACCATGTGTACAGATTCATCATTCTGCATGCAAGTGCACAGTGAGAGACAGAGAAAGAGAGATACAGACTCGGAGTCTCCGCTGAAACCTACGTCAGATATGTATGCAAAGTAACTGGTTCTTTAAGATAAGACATGTTCTGCTGAGTTTCACAAACAGACTGAGATATTTTGCATTTGTGGAGGAAGAATGAGCGAGTTGACTAACAGAGGAAGATATTAAGCATTCTGTCCCCTGGCATTGCTTAGATCACTGGTTTTCAAACCGGTCCTGCAAGCACCTCCAGCACTGCGCATTTCCTGTGTCTCCCTTATCTATCACACCTGATTCAACTCATCAGCTCATTAGTAGACTGTTAGACCTGAAATGGGTTTGTCAGATATAGGGAGACATACAAAATGTGAGGTGTTAGGGGCGGTTGCAGGACTGGTTTGAAAACCACTGGCTTAGATGTCTTAGATAAGCACTCCTCCTTATGTAACGTTTATCTTTTGTACTTTCGTGTACCACCCCAGTGACAGTGTTGTACCTTGTGTCTGAAAGCATAGCATATACGCACAGTCGAAACATAGCCTTTCTAAAGTATACCATTTGAAGGAATGTGTAAGCACATGTGGTGGACACATTTACACTAAACAGTTTCAGGTCACTAAAAATTTTGCTATTTCTCTCCAAAAGTTATGAGCAATAAAAAAAAAAAGTATTTGTATTCGTTTTAACTTTATCTAAAGCCCCTCACAGTGTTAACTGAAACACAGGCACGTAGACTATTGCTGCAATCTCCATTAGATTGTTGTTGTTGTCTCCTCTTTTTCTTTTGTGACTGTGATACAACGATCCTGGGCAGTTTTGCCACCTTGTGAAGAAATTAATTAGTGCAAAGAGAGTATACACAGTCTGAAAATCTGCCTGGGCAGTTCACATTACACGTGCTCTGCTTGTACCAGCACATGCATAAAAATCTAAGTACAGTATAAGAAGATCAGAGAGAAACACAAGCACATGATTAAAAGTGCTATGCTAAAAACATGCTAAAAAACTTTGTCATACACACTGCCTGGGCAGCACTGGCTAGTTAAGGTTACCATCTTTCTCCACTGAATGCAGATTCCAAACTAGCTGCATACTCCAGTATGAACTCAAAAAATCTTCTATATTTGGCAAACTTTAAATTGCGTACTTCCAAGGGACGTCCTGTGCTAACTCAGCAACTGCCTTTGAGATGAATGCTAATCCTACCTGTTTGCTTTCCCCAGGTTCTATAACCCATCTTAATGCAAACATACATGCACACACTAAATCATCTGTAGGTGCTCACTCCCCTCCGTCCCGCACGCAGGGAGTGGGCTATATTTAGCGTGTACACTGTGATAAAGACCAGCACTGCAGGCAGCGGAGTAGTCGCACATCATCCTTCCTGCTGAGGCCACAAAGAGCGGGAACAGGAGAAAAAAATGAGTAACTGGCAAGAACGTGACTAAGAAGGAAAGCACCTTTAAAAAGACGCAGTAAGCATAAAATAATGAAAAGTGAAGAGGTGAACGCAAGGCATACTGGCACATGCTTCCTCTTTTTCTCCCGCTTTTTTACACATCTTCTGCCTTTCACTTCCTCCTTCCTTCAAAGACCTTTCATCTTCCTCTCCATTTGTTTGATATCAGCAATTTTGAAGGTATAAGAAAAATTGCACAGGGTTATGGGTAGGCAGTTGATTCCACCGATATATTAAAATGACAGTACATTTAATTCATATCCCATCAGTTTTTTCCTTGATATTTTTTTTTCGGCTTTGAATTTCACAACATCCCGTGAATGTCCCAGCGAGTGCATAGTTCCCATAACAAGTGGATGCTGAAGACCTGCCAATGTCTTTTGCGATGCCCATAAAGTCGTTCCACTGATTTACAGGCATCAGCAGCAGAACACACACACATGGCCCTTTACAAAACTGCCTGAAGCCTATTGCCTCATTGCAGTAGAGGCCACAGAAGCAATTATGGATGTTCACCTGCATCTGCTCAACCATCCTGTAGCCCATTTCCTGACATGAGGTCTGTGTTTAGTCTAATTCAACCATTAAACCATGAAACTCCTAGCATCAGTGTTGTGGTCTGCTTGAGCGTATTGCCAATGGCATACATTCAAAAGTAATTTGACTTTGATTGTCACTGTGTAGTAACTAACTAAAGTTAAATCTGAAGTTTTAAGATTAACTTCAAGCACACCTGTGTTAGGTTAAGTTTGCCTTTAACTTACCCTTGGATGTAACATGATGTTTAGAGTGGTTTATTCTCACGATTTCAGTATGTGAATATGACAAACCTCAAGATTAGTGAATGGTGGGAATATCCATTTGAACTATTATCCATTCATGCTTCCATCTATTAGACCATATATCGAATAGCAGTCATTTAGCTTTAGATCTCACACTGTGTGTGTGAGAGAGAGGGAGAGGGAGAGAAAGGAGAGAGAGTTAATCTGGTTTTATCTGTGTATTGCCAGCAGCTATCTGATAGCAGGATGTCTAGCTAACAGAGACCGCCACTCAGCTCTTTTACAAACACTTACCAACACACACACACACTCTCTCTCTCTCTCTCTAAAATGACCTCCTGATTTCTTTTAGAGGAATAAGAGGTTATATTGTAGTTTGAGTGTGTAGAGCAAGAGAGAGAGAGAGAGAGATACTAAGAGTGTCCACCTTCCACCTGATTAATGTCCTGCTCGAAAAGAGGGAAGGAAAAATGGAAGCAGAGAGGGAATCAGGGAATGAGAGCACCGTGGGGAGATGAAAACAGGAGCACCAGAGGAAGTGACCTGCCTCCCAGGTCTATGACGCTTTCTGTGAAAGTCATACACATTAACACAGCAGTGGCCACTGTGAAGGTGAAGCCACCGAGTCTAACTAGCTAAAGCGAAAATCACTTACGATTCGCACATGAGGTCATTGTGATTAGAACAAAGCATTTAAGCACTAATGAACAATTTAGACCTATTGTTCATCATTTAGTAAGATGTTACCATGGTTAACCAACAGATTCTACTCAGTGTTACTATTGCAAAACCATAAATTACAGTCATTTTTGGTGTTTAATACAAATAGAGCGCTATCAGCAGCATCTGTAGCCATTGTTGGAGGGCACTGACAAGTACTCCCACATGATGCAACTTTATTTATTTTTTGCAAAATTTTTATCTAAAATGTTTCCACACATTTTATTTATTTTTTTTTTTTCTGTTTATCCAGACTTCATACCAAATTCACTTGTAATACTGGCCGAATTTGGCTATTCTGTTGTTAAACACGCTAATGCTAGTCACAGGCCTTTCGTTTGGTTGAGTGTTTTTTTTTATTTGCGTTTTCTCTGTGACTCCGCGATTGATATCCTTCCTTCAAGACTCTATCGTCCCTCCCCCTCCAGTGATAAAAATCATTTACACGTACAAACACACACACATACATATCCACACAGAACCTGTCTGAAAATACTGAGGGCTGTATATACCGCTGGGAATAGATGACTCAATCGATGTCCTTCAAAGAGACACAGTGACTGACTGCTGCTCATCACTTTGTCTCTGTCTTTTTCACTCTTCTTCAATCCTTATTTCCCTCTTTTTTCATCAGATGAAGAGATGAGCTAAGGAATGATAGTGATTCAGAAAGAAAATGAATGAATTACTGAAGACTGAAGGGTCACCATGTTGGTAGAAACGTTTCTGACCAGCCTAAGCAGGGTTGCTTGTGAAGCTCTTGATAGCTCAGACACTTAAAATCCTATGGCTGCTTCAGCAAATGCATTTTTATCTCACATTTGCTTGTTAAAATTAATGTTTAGGTTTAGGGGAGGGTTTAGTGTATGTTGGTGCATCATATTCTAACGAGGTAGAGCATTTTAGCGCCCCTCACTAGAGATTTAATATTCAAAGTGCTACTATACACTAAAACAACCTACATAATGAAACATTGCCAGATTTATTTTCATCTGTTTCACGTAGAACTGAACATGATTTTAATGCCACTTACTGAATATTTCACTTTGAAAGTGTCACAAAATATGCAAGAAGCAAAGTAATGTCATTTTGCAGAAATGTCACCACAAGCATGTTTTTCCAAGGAGCATGGGTTGAATAATTGGCCCGAAATGCTCTAAAACCAGCCAACAGACCAGTCTTAGTCAGGGGTTTTAGACTGAGGAAGAGACATTGTTTTTTCCATTTTAGGTGACATATAACAGTAAATATGCATCAGCCAGCATCGTTTTCATGGGATGAATCGCCAAAATCTGACTAAAATCTATATATGCCTTCCGCATTCGTCATTTCAATGTTTATATTACAGCCTCAAAGGGCCAATAGTCATCTAATGTAGCAATTGCTCAATTCCTTCAAACACAAAAAACATCAAAATAGATTAACTATTGAGCCATTGCACTGTGGTATTGTTTAAAGAGAGGGAAGTGTTAGGTTTTGTGAGTTTGTTTTATGAAGTTTATCTGAGGGAAAAACATATATCTGAACATCTTAAGAACTCACCCTTCTTGGGAAGTGCATGCCTTTTAATTAACTCAAATTGAACCTAGTGTGTAGTCTAAATTATAATTTTTTATTATAATTTGTCTAGATTACACTTTTTGTAAATCTGCTGCCAACTCGTTTAGAAGAATATACGCTAAACAAGATACACTTTAAAATAAAAAAAAATAAAAAATTCTGCAATTGTTTAATCATTACTTATAATGTAATATTTACTTTGTTTGACGCGGGACACAAAAAGCATTTTCTCTAGCATGCTGTGATGGACAATGGAACCATTAAATAACAATGGAACCAATAAATAAAATACATAAAAAATACACCAAAATCTCCATCCTGAGTGAGCATCGACTGTAGTTGCCACTGACGCACTTGTTACAAATTCAAAAGTTGCTGCTTCAAAAAACTTTACGACAGGATTTATGGCAGGAAAATCGAGTGTTCATTGGCTCTTGTCTGCTTCATCACAGATTGCGTTACATGCCGTGTTTCTGGTGAGGTGTGTTTGCCTAAGTATAATATCTATATTTGAATAAGAAATGTGTGCCTTCACAAGTAGATTGAGATAATAACCTGGTTAATGTTTTTCGCTAATAGCTAAAATGAAAAAAAAATTATAACAAAATTATAAAAATTTTTAATGATATTAAATATTTGTAAATATTTTATGTATATTAGCTGTAAATAGGTAGCAATTTTACATTTTGAATGTTGTAATCCTAACTGTATGTTTCAGCATCAATCAAAACTTACAGAAATTTGTTTTGTTCTTTTTAAAAGTTACATACTAATACCTACGCAAAAACAATGAGACCAGGTTAGACTACACCACCGCTCGAAAGTTTTTTTTAGAATTATGTGATAATTCGAAAGAAAGAAAAAACATTTATTGGAAATAGAAGCTTTTTGTAATGATGTAAAAGACATCAATTTCAGTTTCAGATCAATATTCAGTAATTTTATGTTGTATTTATATAATATTTATTTATTCATGTGCGGACCCCATTTAATTATGTATATATATAACTGCCTATATATATATATATATATATATATATATATATATATATATATATATATATACATATATATTGGAATGCACATTTTCTATTTGATTTTTAGGAGGAACCAATTGTAGCAGAGCTCAGGTGTTTTAATACCAGTTCGCAATTGTCCCCAAGATCCTGTGTGTGTGTGCGCGCACATGCACTCACTGATCGGAAATACCCTTGACACTGTAACTTCCAGAGTAATCTAAACTGAGGTGATAAGTGTGTGATTGGCATGCTGTCGTTGTGTTTCCTGCGATATCTGAGAGTTTGAGAGCTGATATGTTTGGTGCACTGAGGCAGTAAATTGAAAATATATTCACAGACACTCTTGATGGTTTTTAAAGTTGATTTGTTGTGTTGAAGTGAGATTTGGGGGGCTGTGTGTGTATGCGAGCGGCACTCTACCTCAGTCAGTACTGTAGTATTTCCATCACAGAGCTTTGTTGCCATGGCAAACCTTCAGATCTGTCACTCTGTGTCGCTTTTAGCTGCTCCTCAGGTCATCTGAAAAGAATCCAAATGATAACACAAATTAATATTGGTGTATATTGTGTGTGTTTAAACTCTTGGACAAAACAAGGCATAGTTTGATATTTATAGTTTATATTAATTTTTAGTCATCTCCTCCTCTAGCCTGACCGCTCCTTTCCATTTGAGTTATGTTTAGTAGGTCACACTTCATTTCCATTGAAAATTTACATAATGCTCATTTATTTTGCAAAACAGATAGGCTCCATCCATGACGGCGAAGAAAACATGCATTTGAAGGCATGATAAAATGAAGTTCTCTACAAATTAGTATAGATTTTTACATGAAAAAATGACAATCTGGCCGCCTCTTTATCACTAAGACAGCAGAACCATCCGAAATGTGTCTTGGCTCCGTTGCGAAGTGTTTGCCGAGCATGTCTGTTTGAGGGCCTGTTAGAGGTTGTTAGTCTTAAATCAGGTGATGGGGCAGCTGCTGTCTGCTCACATCTCATCTCTCTAATCCACAGGCAGAGTTTAGACCTGGGCCGTTGGCTTCTAGCTGAATACGACATGCTAATGTAGCATTAAGAGGCAGTGAATAGGAAGAGATGGAGTGCAGCGGAGCTATAGAGAGCAGAGTGTTGTGTTCCTGCTCCTCAGGGGAGGATGTATCTGCTGAAAGCCTCCAAGAGTGCAAATGAGTCTTCACTCGATTAGAAATGATGGAGGGATAAATATCAGCGCATTTTGACAGCACAATACTGCCTTTCTGAAAAGAAACTAGTCGCATATTCTATTCTATTCTATTTGACATTTTGTAATATATTTATATATAATATAATATTATTATTAAGTCAAGGAGGAAAAAAGATTACACAGTCCATTATATCTTAAATAAAAACATGAATTAAGACATTAAATATGGTGAGTTTTGATTTCACGTTAACTTAAAAAAAAAATCAGTTGAGTGCCATTCCCACCTGATCACATGAATCACTCTTTTCATACTTAATTCTTCATCTTATCTGTTCATCCCACTCCTTCCCTCCTATTTGGCTTGCCTGGCGCCTCGGCATCTCCATCCCTCATTTATCGAAATCACTCCCACTTTCGTCTCCCTGCACTCTTCTCTCGCTCCACACATCGCGCCGATGCTGTTAACAGGATTCAAAGCTTTTCTGCAGTCTGAGGACTGAGGCAGGTACTTGAGTCCCGCAGGTACTTTTTCCCAGTTAACCAATCCCGTCCTTAGGCATAGCTGCCATTCCTTACATAACTCAACCCTGGCATCTGCCCTCTAACTTGGAACAGAGGGAGAGAGAGTGAGACCGCCAGAATGAGGGAGGGAGGGAGGTTAATAATGGGCGCTCGTTTTGTTTGTGAGTGAGTGCTGTCTTAGCTGGGGGCTAAAATAGTAGAAGTACACCAAGAGGGGGAACAAAAGCAGCTTTTACAGAAAGTATAGGGAAAGAAATTCTCTACACACACACACAGTCTCTCTCTCTCTGCTCTCGAAACCTTCTCTATATTCTGTTCCACTCTCTCTTTCGATCCTCAGTTTGAGAATGAGATACAGGAATCATATTATCATAGGAGCACATCTACTGTATCATCTCTGCATCTCTGTGTTTGTGCGAGAGGATGGATTATAGTCTCATAAAGAAGCCCTCCAGTGTCTTATCATCCCTAATGGACAGAGAAAACTAATGAGGAACAGAATACAATGAAACACAGAAGCATAGATACAAATGCACGGATCCAATAAGCTCTGAGCTGCCCGTCTGGTTTTATTCACGTCCTCTCTTATTGAACAGGGAGAACAATAGAGCAGTGTGAGTGTGTGTATCCATCCACACGCACCCACTGGAGACGTTGCACACTTCTGTTTATCAGCGTTAGAGGATGGCCGGCCTCATAGCAGATACGGCGAGTGGTCTAAAGTGAATCCCTCAGCAAAAACCAATCGCCTCTCTGAATAGAAGTGTTGTGCTTTACACAAACGTGCACTGTGTGGCTTATCTTTATTTTATCTGGAGCAGAGAAGATGAGCCATGTGTTAAACAAGACAGGCCAAAGTGTTAAAGGGCAGCAGCTGAAGGTGTTGAAGCCTCTCTTGAGCCTTTGTTTGCATGGAGATAGTGGAAAGCTCCACTAACGCCCATCTACCATTACATCAGATGCACTTAAGGCTTGGCTAATTATCTCCAGCTCTTCCTTTTCCATTCATTAAATTTAGCAACTGCAACACAGATGCAATAAAGGTGATGTGTCCTCATTAATGGACTTTACGGAAGAATATTTCTTGTTTGTGTGGTGCACATATCCATTCAGCTATACTAAAATCCTGTGTGATACGTTGCAGCATAGACATATTCAGTTGAAAATCAGCTGAATTGTTGTTTTGTTGATTTTTGACTTCATTACAGATATAATAATTATTTATATACTGTATGTATTTTTTTTAAAGTAAATTAAAAATAAATTAATAATGTTATTCAGCAAAGGCACATTCAATAGTGTTACATATATAATACAAATGTTTTCCATTTATCAAAGAATACTGAAAAAATTATCAAGTTTCATCAAAAATATTGAGCCGCACAGTTGTTTTCAACATTGAAAGTAATTAGCAATATTTATTTTAGTGAATCAGAAATCAGAAAATGATTTCTGAAGGATCATGTGACACTGAAGATTAATGGAGTTATGGCAAATGAAAACACAGCTTTACCATTACAATATATTAAAATTGAAAACTTTTTTTTGCAATAATATTTCAGTTTTACTGTTTTTATTTTTGCATGAGAGACCTTTTTCAAAAACAATTATATGATAGTGTGTATAATAATAGCTTTCCTCAGTCACATTTACACACAACAGTTATTCACTGAGGAACATAACTAGTTAATTAGCTTAACTGTGCTTTTTTTTTGACTCAATTTCATGTGTAGTCACAGGTGTGCGTACAAAAGTGTGCTGATTCAGTCAGATTATCAGTCAGCTGTGTTTTAAAAAGAGTCATTCCATTTGTTTGAAGGTAAAACGGTCATAAAATCATCTCGGGAGTAGCTGCTTTGGCTCGAAATTGTACTGAACTCTGTGCAGCAATTACAAATTCATAGAATTTACAGCACTTTAGAAAATTGCAACTACAGAAAAGCAGACCTAGAGTAATGACCCCCTGTCGAACAATAGTTATTTCTTTCAGCAAACATAAAAGCATCACATTCACAGCAGTACAGTCATTATCCATCCTCTGCACAAGGTTTATTAGATCTGACAACAAAGAGTTAAACAATGGAGGCACTTATAGGCTGGACACAAGGTCATCTCACCCGTCTGGGTAAATGCTTTGTGTTCTCCAGGTTTACTTCATTGTCACCAACAGATAGCATGAGAATAAGAGAAGTGCAGTCAGTTATTTCTTTGTTACTTTAGGAGTTTCTCCTCTCGCTCTTAACAATTTATATGCCGCACGAGCAGCTTTGGGTGTTCAGAGCGGAGTACTGCACAAAAACATGTTTACCTTGTAAAAATAAACAAAACAAACAAATCGCTTAGCTCTCAAACCAAATGTGTGGAGGTGAAGAGGAGGCTGAGAAGTGGGAAGGGAGGCAGGAATGAAGTAATTGTGTTTCCCTGTGGCAACTCTGCAGCATGGCGCGAGGAAGGAGAGCGAGAGAGATTGAAAGTCAGAAAAATAAAAAGAAATGTGGTTTAGGAACATCTCTGTATTATTGATAACATGGGAGGAAGAGTAGAGTTCTACTTGTTTTTACTTTCTCACTCCCTCTTTCTTGCTCTCTGCAGGTTTGTGGTTTGTGATTGGTATGTGGAAGGTGGAAGTGCTTCGGAGAGCTGGGTGGCTGACAGGGGTCTCCGTCGAGCTCCAAATGCCAATTTGCGAGCTGTCTTATTCCATCTTGACGGAATGTTCTATTCTCTCGTCTGTGCTGCTGGAGGGAGGAGTGGGGTGTGAAGTGGGCTTCTCCTTTGGGAGAGCTGTGGCTTCTATCATCCTTATCAAACCTGGATTCTGCAGTCACACTGGATTTAGCTAACACTTGCTTAATACACTCCTCGCTGAGACTTAGGTGTGTGTGTGTGTGTGTGTGAGTGAGAGAGAGAGAGAGAGAGAGAGAGTGTGTGTTTAGGTCTCTGTTTGTGCTACTCTGGGATGTATAGCCAGCATGTGCCAAGGGATTTGCTCTTGCGAGGTGATGCATACATAGATAGATGTAAGGGAAATGATGTATGTGCAAGTGTGAATGACTGTGGATCTTGGTAATGACTTATGTTATGATTAGAACGTATATCAATGTTGCCTCTGTGATTAGTGAATGTTGCTTTGGATGGAAAGCAGCATCTGCCTGCTGAGTGCTAATTAATTTGAAATATTTCAGTTAGGGATATATAACATATACTATATTACAGTTGAAAAGTTTGAAAGAATTATTTTAATCTCACCAAGTCTGTATTTCTATAATGTCAAAAACACTTTTTCTGCTTAATATCTTTGAGGAAACTATGATGTTTTTTTTTTTTTTTTTTTTTTTTTTTCTAGTTGAATAAAAATGTTGAGAAAAAGGACTGCATTTATATGAAACATATATTTTTTGTAACAATGTAAATTATTGTGTAAATTTGGGAAGTCGTGGCCTAGTGGGTAGAGAGTTTGACTCCTAACCCTAAGGTTAACTAATATATTAGTCATGCATACTGACCTTTAACCTCTCTCTCTGTCTCTGTCCAATCGCAGCTCCCGCATCGCCGAGTGACCTTCTCCACAGCCAATCAGGCGCAAGATCTGCAGGATGCCTCTCAGCACAGTTACTATGACAGTGGTCTGGAAGAGTCAGAGACACCCAGTAGTAAGAGTTCTTCAGGACCCCGTATCGGGCCCCTCGCCCTGCCTGAAGACCACTATGAACGCACCACCCCAGACGGCAGCATCGGGGAGATGGAACATCCTGAGAACGGTAAGAAGAGGTGGTGTGTCCCCCTCCCTCTTAATTGTCCCTCCTTCTTCTCTCTTTCAGAACAATCTGTTTAGACCTTCTACATATTGAAGACTTTTTTTTTATATATATACCAAATGTTTGGCAATGAGCTGCACTGAGCAGTTTACTTGTACACCCTTCATCACACACTCACTTTGCTTTTAAACAAATTTTTTTTTTTTTTTTTCTAAAATAAAGTCAATCTGAATTCTTAAGCATTGCAAAAGTTTTTATTTTTTTATTTTTTATGTGACCTAAATGTCAGAATTTAAACAAATTAACTACCGATTTGAATATGTTTTCCATTAAAACGTTGTGAGCTTTGTCAACATGCATCTACATATACAAAAACCCCATTAATTCCTGGCAAGATATTGAAATGACCTAGTCATATTAGCACAAGCACACCAAGAAGACCTGATATAATCCTCCTCCGCTGTAGCTTTAGGGAGCAGCTACTTCTCATGAAGCGAGGGAGGCCGCCTCTCCTTTCCGCCCGGGTGAAGGTGCTCCCAAACAGGCCAGAAACCCTCAGCAACAGCCTCTGAGAGGGTGGAAGTCATAGCCAAAAGGCAGGCTGGCAGTGAAAGCATTTAGAATTTCAATTACCTTGGAATTCATTAGTGCTGTGTATGTGTGTGCAAATACAATATAATATTCTGGGTTCAGTTCAAGCTGAGCTCAGTAAACAGCACTTGTGGCATAATGTTATTTACCAGAAAAATTCAGTTTCGACTTGTCGTTCCCTTCTTGCTACACTAAAAGGATTCATTTTTTCTTACAAATCAGGATGCATTGAATTAATCAAAATTGACAGTAACTTTTACATTGTTAAAAAAGACTTCTATTTAAAATAATATATATATATATATATTTTTTTTTTTTTTGTTTTTTTTTACTTTTAATTCATCAAAAATATGTAATGGTTTGCATAAATAAACAGCTGTGTTCTGCACACCGAATCAGCATATTAGAATGATTTCTGAAGGATCATGTGACATTGAAGACTGAAGTATTGGCTGCTGAAAATTTGCTTTGCCATTCAGGAATACATCACCTTTAAAATATATATTAAAATACATTTAATTTTAATCAAATGAATGCAGCCTTGGTGAGCATATCAAAAGCATTAAACAATCTTACCAACTGCAAACTTTTGATAATGCATATCCAATTTTACAGATTCATTGTCATGACACAGAAAACATAAAACCTTTAAATGACCTTAAAATGAAAATACATCATTACAGCACAAATAATAAACAGGTATTTACAGAAATTGTTTTTACATTTTGCTGTAAATTAAAATAGTGCCAAAATACTTCCTTTGTAAGTGGCTTGCTAAAACCTCAATGTTTATTTTATTTTATTTTATTTTATTATGCCATAGTGTGCCACAAATGCTTGTATTTAACCTGGAATATATTGTTAAAGAGGTCAGAATGGATGGAAAGAGAAACAAACCAAGAAATAGCCAAGATATCAGCTGAAGGAAGGTCTCTGAGTGAAAAAGAAAATAAGTTTGACTGAGGAAGTGAAGTGGACTAAGGCCTAAATGTCATGGCTGTCTTCCCACATCAGTGCTTTTACTGCAGCTCCAGGACTGTGTGTACGTGTCTGCAGGGAGGATCACCCAGACAGGTCACACTTATGGCATCTGTACACACACAGCTGCACCCTGAACCCTGTGACAGGTGCCACCAACCACGAGATCGCACACACTCGCTGAGAAGTACAGTATGACGTCCTGTGTATGCAGAAATGAGGTCAGGTGCAATGGGGCGTTTGTCAGAATTTTCAACATATTTGCCCGCCAGTACTTCCTTAGGATGTGTATATATATAAATGGGCGTGTGTTTGCGTATGTTATCACTGTAGACAGACTCCACTTGTGCCTGTTGACCCTGACGATAGTGGTTTTCTTCATGAATTCCTTCCGGCTTCTTGGGGTCGACATCTCTGGAGCTTAGGGGAGAGTTTTACTGTACGTGAGTCGCAAAAATACAATGGAGCTAATAAAAGAGTGGAGATCTTAAAATAAATAGTCCCAGCGAAATGACTTCAGCAGCTGAGAAACGCAGCAGTGCTAGTCTATAAATACAGCTCCGATCTTCAAATGAGCTCTGCTTCATATAGCCACTATGGATAATGCATGGATGTAATGTGTGAAAGAGGGCATGGTGAGTGTGGAATGATACTGTGAGGCATGAAGGTAATGAGGCGACTGACTTGGCACAAATGCACCATTATGCGTTCTGCATGGCAACCTGTAATTTGGCTCATGCACCTTTTTTTAAGAATACTGTCAAAACATAAGAAATGAGGGGACGTGCAAAACAAGGACTAATGTCTATCAGGTATTTATGGTACATGGAATAAAGCTGCTGCCTTAATGTTGAAGCATGTAATTTATGCGCTACTAGTGGCACCAAACAGACTTGCGAAAATAATTGTGAACCAGTTTCAAACAGACCCCATCTGCCATTGGTCAAGTAGTTCTGTTCCAAATTCACCCTAGTCAGTGACTCAAACAAACAGTTTGCAGTTCTATTTGCTGCCACTAGAGACAGAAATGACTGGCATTTACTTCAAATTGGAAGTACTGTATTGGAAACATTCAAGTAGTAGTTAACATGGCAGCAGTGCTCTTCTTATCTCGCATTTGTGACTTTATATCACTGTACAGAAGTTTGGGCTCAGAAATTATGAAATGTTGTTAAGATTTAAAATAACTTTATCATATTGTATGATATAATTTATTCCTTTGATGTTAAAGCTGCCATTACTCGGGTCTTCTGTGTCACATGATCCTTCAGATCTCATTTTAATATGCTGATTTGGTGCTCAAGAATATGTTTTGTGGAAACGATGATACTTTTGTTATATTATACAAGTCTTTACTGTCACTTTTTGTCAATATAATACATCCTTGCCGAATAATTGTTATCTTTTTGCAAACAAATTAATAATATAAATACAAATCTGACAGACCCTAAACCATTGAATGGTATCAATATCTAACAGCCACAGTGTCTCACAATTAATTATTGTATGTCATATGGCTTTATGTTTGAAAATGGTATCTTTATTACTTTAAATATGGGAATATGGCATTATATCCCCAAAGAGACATTATATATTTTTAATGTTATTTATTTTATTTTATTTTTTTCTATTGATTTGTTTATTTATTTGAAATACATTAATATATAAATACATAAACAAGTAAATAAAAAAAACAATAATAATTAAATTATAATACTAATCTTCACGAAGAATGCCCTTGTGAATGAAGTAATTCTTCCAAATCAGATTTTCTAAATGCGTCCTCTATCTGGGTAGACCTGATTTCAAACCATTGGTTGAGAGGCACCACATGCTGCACTTCTCAGATAAAGAGCAATGTTTGTGAAAATGCCATTAAACTACAGTGTTTACACTCTTTGGGGAAATCAACCCACGAATGGCTTACTTATAGTTGTCTCTGCAAATTAAAAAAGCATTTTAACATTGAAAAAACTGTGCACATCAAATTTAATTAGGTTCGGTGTGTCACTTCACGACGATGTGAGCATGAATAATTTGAAGCGGTGTATTACTTTTTCCATGTTGAAATGTTTTCTGCAATTCCACTTTATAGTGCATAGACAACTAAAAATAAACCATTCAATAAACCAGGCTTTGACTTTGTGCTGATATATTGTCTTGTTTGTATGAAGTTCTTAACCAGCTCTCTGATAGGCTCGGACTTACTCCTGAAACAGCAAAACATCACTTTAGTTCCACTTATAGCTCATATCCCATGAGGAAATTTACATTAATATAAAGTTTCATCATTAAAACATTAACAAGTAGATTACTTGACTGGATTGTGATTTTTTTGTGCTTTTGCTAGTTTAATTTTAACATTGTTATTATTAAAGGGCTACTCCACCCAAAAATGGAAATTCTGCCATTAATCACTTACCCCCATGTCATTCCAAACCTGTAAAAGCTTTGTTCATCTTCGGAACACAATTTAAGTTATTTTGGATGAAAACCAGTATGCGTGAGAGTGTCCCAGCCAAATAAATAACAGTGTTAAGGTTCAGGAAAGTATGAAAACATCATCAGAACAGCCTGCCATCAGTGCCAAATCTGAGCAGTACTCAGATGGCATGTTCCGCGCTGTGCCAATGCATTGTTTGCTTTCAAACCAAAGCGTAGATACACGAAAAAAAAAAAAAAAAAAAAAAAACGTGTCCTTGTAGTGCGGCTGATACAGAAGAGCATACGCTGTTTGCGTACAGCTCAGATTTACCAAATTGGCGCTATGCTGATTGAGTAAGAGAGGGAGCCAACACAGTGGTTGTTGTTTAGCTAAGCATTGGACTGAACTCACTCTCTTCCTCTCTCCATCCCTCTCTTACTCAATCTCTCCGCTGTAGCTTGCTGCTCTCCAGCTAAATGGATTCATCTCCGTCTGATAATGGAGTGTAATTCCATTATCCTAGCTCAGCGTCCCAAGGGGGGGCATTTCCGCCCGACACCCCCTTCTCTTCCCTAATGTGCTCATTTTCCCTGCCTAATAGAAATGGATGGGTCTGTGGGTCTTCTCTGGGAAAAGTGGGTGAAAGCTGGAGAGACAATGGAGCGAACAGGGGATGAAGGTGAACTGTTTTAGAGAATAATTTGACGGAATGAGCAGAGATGAAAAAGATGACACGAGCTCAAAGCTGAAAGTGATTATGCTGTAAAAGCCGGGAACGGCAGACGTGTGGTTTGATGTCACCTGTGTGAGCGAGATGGTGCATGAGTATTTATGAGCAGTTATGGATCTATTTGGATTTCTCCCTCTTATCTCTATATCTAAAGATAGACCTGGTGTTCATAGTAGCCGACTGGTAATCGCTCCCTCAAAACAAGCAAACAAAAAAACAAACGAACAGTCTACACGTCTAAACAGAAGAAAGGCCTTTTGAACATCTGTGCAGTTGTCAGGGTTCATTTCTCAAGAGCCTCTCAAAGGCAGCCGCAGAGCGCTCTAACGTCGCACAAAGCGTCCATTACACCCTCGTTTAGGAGAGCAAATAGGCTGCCATTCTCCTGCCATCACGCCCATATCAGGGGAAATGAAGGCAATCATTCGTCTCAACTGAGCAAACAAGCCATCCCCATAACGGCAGCATCCAATCTGTCCCGTATCAATCAGGCTACTACTTTGAGCCGGAAAACAGGAAAATTGTTTTGACGTTCTAATGCACTGAACCACATGTACATGCACAGACATAAAAAGGAGAGATCTGAGTTGGTTTTAATGCTTCTAACTAATCAAAGATAGCATTTATCCCGCTGACAATTTGTCCAGAGAGCAAACATTAATTACACAGCAATGCAACCATTTTAAAAGATCCGAGAGACAGGAATTTTTATCTCCAGCCAACGTCTCAACAAGAGTCTTTAAAAAGAAATGTGCAGTAATGTGTAGAACATTTATTTTAAATGCAAAGCTTGATTTGTGTAGACTGGGGTAATGCATTTATGACTATGTCTGTCATGCAAATCCTTTAATTACAGACTTTATGCGGCTTTCCTTTAATGATCATGCAGACATCAAATATTCTGTATCACTCCTCCCTCTGCCCACAATTCCACTCATATTTATTTAATCCAGCACATCAAACCAATAAAAAATCAGCATAACTAAACACTGACAGTCTAGTGTACTCTTGTGCCACGATTCACAACACGATCAGTTCATTTAATGATGACAGAAATATGCAACTTGCCACTTTCTCTTGAAGCACTTAAACAGCCTTTGTTAATACACAGAGGCTGCCATAGCAACCCTCATTAAAAGCCTGGAGCAGGAGTTAAGGGAGCGGCTGGGGAGGTTATAGACATGGAGGAAGAGTATTCACAGTTCGGTCAGGAAATATGCTTGAGTGTTACCACTGTCTCCTCGTTCCCCTCGGGAAGGCCTGTGACAGTCTCATCGGAGGTTTAACCCGCTGACCGCCCCCTGAGTGTTGAACCTTAAGACCGATGGGAAAACAGAGTAAAGAAGAACTGAAATAGCTTCATCTGGTGTGTGTTAATCAAAAGCAGATGCTCTTGGATGTTCTGGAAGTGTTTCCCACATGCACAGTCTCTGTTACTTCCTGTCCCCACTCACTAGTTTTCCAACCGTGACGTTCTTCTTTAATAAAAAGTGACATAAATCTGTTGTTTAAACTCTCTTTCTTTGCGCTTGACCCCGTCCTCGGTGCTTTCTCTCTCTCTGTAGAGTTTACCCTTCATCGTGATGTGTGTGACTGTGATTATCAGTCATGACTCCACTCTGACAGGCGCTTGTGGAGCAGCTTGGAGTCTTCACTAAAATGAGCAACCACAATGCATCCAGGCACTGGGTCGTCTCGTCCTGCTCAACGCCAGCGGAGAACACACATATACATATGCAGCTGTTTCTGTCATGATGGGCCCTTTCTTTTGACTTCTGTTGTTTTATACTAGGGTAATACTATTTCCTGTCTGCATTTTAAACATAGAAACAGAAAAAAAAAACTCACATTTGGAGGTACTGAATAACAATTATTTGATATCAGGGCACAATTATGAGAAATAAAGTCCCATTTTGAGATATGAAGTCACATTAGGAGAAATAAATTGCAATTCTGACATAAAGTCGCAAATATACAGTAAAATTGCATTAAAAATGCAGTTGTGAAAGATAATCACTTTTTTTTTTATATGAAGTTACAATTAGCAGAAGAAAAAAAATGCAGTTGTGAGATAAAGTAATTTTGAGACGATCATTTTGAGTCACATTTTGAGAGATGAAGAGAGAAGAAGAATCACAATTATAAGAGAAGAATCACAATTGCCAGATATGAAGTCACATGTTAATATAAAGTTGCAATTATGAGAAATGGAGTCACAGTTACCTTTTGATTTTCTGTACTCGGAGGCAGAAACATATACTGGCACATACATAATGTACACACTCACAACTTAATTGGAATTGTGGGAAAGCTTGTGAAAGCCCAGTGGACTATGGAAGTAGATCTAATGCCTCCACAAATTATATAATAAAGTGAGCAGCAGTGGACCACAGCTGGGTCTCTCTATCACACACACACACAGAGCTATCCTTAGATTTTTTTAAGTAATGCTGAGCACTTGTTTCCGTACTGAATTTATCCTCCAGCCCCCATGAGGAAGAAAAAGTGTGTGTGTGTGTGTGTGTGTGTGTGTGTGTGTTTTGGACATTCCTTAGTTCTTCTTAATTAGCTGTGCTGCTTTGCAATAGCTGCTAGATGAAAGGCTTGTGCATAGGGAAAGTGGGTGATCTCCCCCACAGAGCCTTGCTCTCTTTCTCTCCTTACAGCCGCTGTAGCAATGCCCGCTCTCACTGCTAACAATGCATGCAGACAAGATTGTTAGTGTGTTCGCAAGAGACACTCTCAAAGCTTTCTACTAAAAAACAGCCCATCAAGACTGCAGGAGTAGGGCAGGATATTATCAATTATGAACATTAAATGCTGGTCCATTACACAGCAGTGTGTTTGAATTTATGTAAGTTTAGGTTTATTTTAAAAATGAAGTGTATAATTTCTGTGCGATTACCAGTATTTACTATTTAGTTAGTTTGTTAGTTAGTTAATTATTATTATTATTATTATTATTATTATTATTATTATTATTATTATTATTATTATTATTATTATTATTATTAATATTTAATTTATTTGGACAAAATAATAAAAAAAGGGCGATATATCAGCTGATATAAGTTTTTCTGCTTGGCCGATGTGTTCGAGGACTTTTATTTTGACGGCGCACCTGACTTTAATTTAAAAATCACTGAGAAGGGCAGCCACTGATCACACAGGGCTCACATTCTCCCTCTTGTTTACTGTTGTTGTTAACAGTTCTGTTATGAATAGAAGTCTGTCTAATAATCAGATAGAACGGTTAAACAAAGGAATTAATACAAAAGCTATTATAATGTTTTTTTTTTTTTTTTTATATTATTAGTAATAGAAAGGCAAATATAAGATTTTCTTGTTTGCGGTCAGCATTAAGCAAATACACATTTATATAATTTAAACACATCTTTTAATGAATAATGAACATTTAATTTCACAAACCTTGCAAACTTAAACTTAAAAGTCTAGATGGGAGATCTTGTGATGTGTGCGTGTGTATTCAGCATGATCGCGTGTTCTCTGTGTGACGGTCGGTCTGTATGAATTGAATAAGCTTTAAACTTGTGATTACAAATTATGCTGTGCTTTATGCATTTGACCACTGTCATATTCATGTAATTTTCATTGTGTGCTATATGTAAAATGAGTGTTACCCTTGCTTTATTTGAAAAATGTTTCCCAATGCACACAAACTTCCCAAAATACTGAGTGCCCTCTTGGTTACGGAGTTTAGATTTTAAACTTTTCATTTTATTTTATTTTTATTTTATTTTTAGTTTAAACTTAAAAGTCTTCTAATATTGATTTGTTCATTTTCACTGCACATCTTAGCAGTGTTAGCATTATCAGTTGTGTGAGTTAGAGGCAATAAATAAATAAATAAATAATTAACATACATTATTTTATCAAAACCATTTGGAGCCACTAATGCTGCAGAAACCAAACACACTTACACTACATTTTAATGCTGGGTGGAACCCGCTTTATAGCTGGGAAAGATATAGAGAGGAGAGAGAGAAAGCAGACAGCAAGAGAAGATTCATGGAGGGGTTTATTTCAGGAGTGCAGCTAGTTTATTTGTGCTTATTTGACGATGGTCTGCTGTTCTACAGTAGAAAGCGAGAGATTGAGTCCTGAGAGGAGAGAAAGAGAGAGGTGTGGTTGCTTTCTTGCTTCGCCCAGAGTAGTGCATTGTGGGCCGCTGTTGTAAATTGGAGCAGATCTGGCAGACAGGAGCTCCACTACTGAATCACAACAATGACTAGAGTGCTGAGCACTGCAGTTCTACTGCAACGAGAGAACGAGAGGGAAAGAGAGAGAGAGAGGCGGCCGTGGAAAATAGGACCGTGAATGTGGAAGTATAAAATCACTGGAGTATGTACAACCAGTGTGTGTGCGGCCACCCCTGCCTCTTCATCATCTAAGGATCCCTGGGTCGTCCCTTGGCAGGCTGTCTGACAGGTGCAGTACAGTGAACGCAGTGTCACGCTGTAATTGTACATCCCTGTTATGTCAGCGTGTAATTGAGCACACAGCCTACAAAGAGCCTGCCAAACACACACACACACACACACCTCTGAGTCAGTGAGCAGGACATCACTAACAACCCATGCTATGCCTCTATCGACAACGACAAAACACTGAGGCTGTACAATTCACAATCACAGATAACTAGATGGGGGGTTTGTTAAGAGCGAAAGATTCTGGGAACGCTGCCATTGTGTTTAATGGCTACTGATATTAAGATGTAACTTATCTAATTAGCAAATGTGATGTGGAGTCATGTAAGTACGGATTGAATTCACTCTTTCTTTCTCTCGTTCTCTTCTTTCCTACCTTAATTATCTCTCCATTCTCTGCATGCATTGATTTTACTGTGGTCTTTGTCTCTTTCTTTCTCACTTTCCAACCCCATATACTCTTTCTCTCTTCCGCAGACCTGTAACCACATTTGCCTCCTTTCCTCTCTGCTTCCGTGCCTCTGTGTCATTCCGGTTTGGAAGCCGATGGCAGGTTTCTCCAACAAGAGAATAACTGCCGTAATCATATTTGATCAGGGAAATATTAAGTATTAAATATCTGTGGGCTAGCTGGTTAAGTAACCAGAAGCACTGTGTCTCTGTTATATGGGACTGGACCTTTAAAGGCTCTCCAATTTTGAGTTCCGGCCTTCCGAATGAAGATATTTGAGATGAGCTTGTGAAGGTCTCTGGATGTAACTGGATAAGCAGTGCATATGGATTATGATGGTATGGCAAATTCACTGTCCTCTCTCACATAGAAACTATATTTAAAATGTTTCACTTTCTTGGTGTTTAAATTGGAAAGAGAAGTCCTTTTATCTAATTTGTTTGATTAACCAAATATGAAGTATGAATTATTTAGTCGCTTCTCAGGATCCGAGAGATTCTCACAGTGAAATAATACTGTGGATTTGTTCCACTCTCGCGCACATGCTGAGGTTATTTATGGAAGCTGGTTTCATATCTCACAATTGTCAATTTAGATTATCTCACAGTATGACTCCATGTCTCAAATTTGTTACTTTATATTTTACAATAGGAATTTATATTTCACAATATAACTTAATATCTCAAATGTATGACTTCATATCTCACAAGTATAACTTTATATTTCACAATACAACTGTATAATTCAGATTTTTAACTGTATTTATCACAATTATGAGTGTATCTCGCAGTGCAGTTTTATATTTAACAGTTTGACTGCATTTATCACAATTTGCATGTTAGATCTCACAAATGCGCCTTTATATCTTATACCATCCACTTCATATCTAACAGTTGTGGAATTGTGACTTCATAGCCCACAACTGTGTCTTATGTTTATATGTCTTTACATTTATATCTAGATCTTGTCATTGTAATCAAATGCTGAGGAACTTTAACATTTCACAAATTTGGAAATAGATGAATGGAAATTTAGCAAGCTCTTAGTGATGCTTTTGTAACAATTTATATTTGCAATCCTTGGGGCTCCATGCTAGTCCCCACTAGTACAGATGGAGTTGCAGCTGCCACTTTTGCCAGCTTTACACCCCGCTTGGAGAGTTAGCAACTACTGCGATCGCCACCTTTGTGTTTAGTCCACTGAGTTAGCCGCTGTTGCCAGGTCCGTGGTCAGCGCGGGGAATTAGCCACCACGGCCTCTGCCAGTTCAGAGAGGAGCTTAGGGAGTTAGCCCCTGCTGCGCGTGCTACTGTTGCCAGGCCTGCTGTTTCCTAAGGGACTGACAGCTGCTTCTAATCTAAAGGATATTGTTGTTGTTGTCCATCGGCTTCAGAGGATGAAGCCAGCTAGGTGCATCTCAGAGGGCTAGCCTGACACGCACAAGCGCACACACCTCCCATCCCAGTGGTAGGGTTATGGCTTCTTGTTTATCTCCTGTCCTGCTGGGGCTCTCAGCTAGCGTTGTCATGGAAATGGTGCCCTGGTGGGAGAGGGGGTTTGGTTGAGCTGCAGGGGTGTGCCTGAAGCTTCGCTGCCCACTTACCTAACCAAGTGTCTCACACATGCACCAGTAATGTTAGGTGTACCTATAAAATGCCTCATGCTGTCTATACTTAATGCCATGGTATCTCAGTAGGCGGTACGCTGTTTCCAGAAATGAAGAGCTCTTATGTTTTTAACCAATGTCACCTCACCTCACCCAAGATCAATACCGACTCTTGGTGTGAAGCCTGACTCTGTCTCTCTATAACACACACACACACACACACACACACACACACACACACACACACACACACACACACAGTCTCTTTTCCCTCTTTGAAAAAGTGAGGTTCAGTCTCACTACAGTTTCTATGTTTTCCTTCCACTCTAGCAGTAAATTGGGCTTGATTGAGCAGGTAATTGAATACTGCTTTAAGTCTCCAGTAGAAAGACTTAACACGTGCAGAAGTGTGTTTCCCTTAATTGAATTACTCTCTCTCTCTCTCTCTCTCTCTCTCTCTCTTCATCTCAGAGCAGACTTGAGGTGTTCCCCCTCTATGCTGCATCTTACCCTATGATTTACAATACAGTTAATACAACTCCATGTTAATCAATTGATAAGTAGTTAAATTGGCTTGCTTCTGGACTCATGCTGTCTGTGTTATAGAATCGGAAATGAATGAGGCAGTCGATTAAACATGGGATGACGCTTGTAAGTCTCTAAACGGGAGGCCAATTTCCAGTGCTAATTGTCATCGAAAAAACAAAAGCTGTAATGCAAACAGTGCCAAAATAGTAGGGTAAGGCTGGAATGGATCATTTTCTGCATGTGTAATCTTTGAATATTCTCAGGATGTTTTGTCTGAACACATTGTGCTTTTTAGTCATGAAAGCCGCATTTGGAGATTAGAGACAGGAATGGAAACCAGACATTTTTAACTGCAGCCACATTTGTCATGGATATGTCACAGGGGTTGATTTTTATTAAAAGAGATTCAACCCTTTTCTTGTCATATTCATTAAATCAGTGCAAGCATTTTCTGACAAACAAACTTATGGTTTGCATGTTGAACTACTAGATTCAAATTTGAAAATCTGGTATATAAGATAAATAAAAGCAAAGAAAAACTTTTTTTTTTTTTTCATGTTTATTGATTTAAGTAATTTTCACCTCACACTGTTGACTAAAATAATACATATGGCATTTTGGTGGAAATGTTTTAGATGATGAATTCTCAGATGGATGGATGGATAATTAGATGGATAGAAAGACGAAGACACACATATAGTGTAATTGACCTGAAAAAAGAATGCTGATGTCAAATGCTTATTCGCCAAGCGCTGTTTTCAATGACATGTTTGTGTACATGTGTCTCTACCCCTGCACGTGTTTGAATGCGCTTTTGTTCTAGCATTTATATTTGTAAGTGATCCTCTCTTATTGCCTTTTGATGGAGCCTGCTGTTGTTGCGTGCCACAGAGATCTGGTTTTATCATGTCTGAAGCTTGACTGTTTGACCAGCCCACTGCCAGTACACCAGCAAGCAAACTCTTCTCACGCAAGGTCCTTGTGACCCCGGGGGCCAGAATCAATTTCCTGTATAGCATTGAGAATGTGCTCAACCACTACACCCTCAGTGTCCCTGCTTTTCTGTTTCTCATCTTTCAGTCAACATGAAGATCTATGAATTCTCTCTAGCAGGGATATTACTCCTGTCCTGGATCATTGCAGATAATAATGAACCAGTGACAGCTTTTTCTTTTTATGACTCACAAAGGGGCAAGTAAGACGAACGCCAACAGTTTACACACCAGTGTTGGGAAGTAATTAACTACATTTTCTAATTATTTTGACTACATCCCTCAGCAGTGTGACATAGTTTAGCGCTTTCTTTTAGCTGTGTTCTTTTCCAACAACTCATTCTAGTCAATAGGTTCATTATGTTCATTATCTTATTTTTATAGTTAATTAAATACTGCTGTTGTTCTTTCGACTCATTGTTGCAAATAAATATAAATATATATCTAACCCATTTCTTCAGTGTAGCTGGCTGCTTTTTTAGTAACTTGAAGTGTAAATACTTTTTCAAAAGAGCAACTTGACTATAGTGTCACTTTAAATGATCAGTAGCTTGTATAGAAAACTATAGTTTCAGAATACTTGCTGTTTTATTTAGTTGCTAGTTACAAAAAAAAAATAATAATAATAATAATAATAATAATATATATATAATATATATATATATATATATATATATATATATATATATATATATATATATATATATATATATATATATATATATATATATATATATATAGTAAAATTCTAAAATGTTATTACAATTAAAATAAATGTTTTCTTTTTTTTTTTTAAATATTTATTTTAAATGTAATTTATTTATTTATTAGTTGTATATTAACTGGGTTCAAGCAACTCATAATCCACTGGTTCAGCAGGTTCAGTAGTAAAAATCCCTTTCATGTGAAACCAGAGACCTGCTGCTGGGAGCTCAGAGAGAGTGAAGACTCGTGGGGTCAGCATTTATCTGGAGCTAGTGTTTAGTAATTCATTGAGAGGTTGATAATAAGCGGGAGGGACACATTGATTAAGCATTGATTTAATGTTGATTTACAGTTTGCATTGGAGTTGGCAGCATTATTAGCCTACTCAGCTTGACTTTGTGCTGTTTTCCTCTTTTTCTCCTTTTCTGCATTGATTAGTTCTTGTTGGTGTGTATGTGAGTAAAGTAACTAAAACAAGGAACTTCCTTGAGAGCATGCATTGCTGTAATGAAAGGAAATAGGTTTGCACATTGATAATAAGTGTATCTGGCAGATAAAACCAGTCTAAACATGGCATCAACAGGCAGCTAAAAAAATATATATATATATTATTTTGTCATAGAGATATTGTGCTTCATTTTAAACTGAGATTAACATTCTCAAAAAAAAAAAAAAAAACACCACTCACTTTATGGCTCAAATATGCATTCTCCATTTGTTTCCGAGACATGTATCACATGGATTGATGTGTGTTCATTTCAATAGGTCTGAATCATCATGAGCTTTGTTTTTTCAGTGTGTGAAACTGAAGGTGCAAGAGAGGAATGTACTGTTAGGTGAGTGTATGACAGTACACATTGGACCAACTGTCTGTCAAAGCATGTGGAGTTGAGAGCGATGGTGTGTGTTTTTGTGTGTGTGTGTGTATGTATCTGTGTGCATGTGTGTGCGTGTTTGTACGGAACTGTGTTTTCAGGTTGCCTCACCAGGAAACTGTTAAACATTATTTTAATCACACTTTAATCTATGCATCTTAAAAAGCACTTGTGCGCAAACAAGCAATAGATATGAACATCACATATCCATGTATTTCTTACCTTCCTGTTATCTTCATCTATTCTGTTACGGTGAAGACTTTTGAACCAGTACTTTCTCTCTGCAATCCATCATAGTTCTCCCCTTCCCTCTCTCGTTCTCCTCTGTCTTGTATCAGGCAATCCCAGTTTGCATCTATAATGCATGCATGTGTGCTACTTTCACCTGCTGCAATGCACTATAGGATCGCAAGCTTCTTGAAAAGCCTCAGTAAGGTCGATCTCCATCAAAACAATCAGAACTCGGCTTCTCAGGTTAGGAACATTGATTTGAGTTCTGTCCTTCTGGGCTCTTTTCACATCTACCTACTGAATGCTTAAAAAAATTGTAAGTGAAGGTGACAAATAGGTGAGAATCTTTGTCAGGGGGTTTGTGGCATAAGGTCTACCTGTGGAGGTCAGCAGTGGCTTGTTGGTTTTTGAGCCATGTTGTGCTGATGGGATTAGGATGGACGTGACCCCGAAAGGTAATCCCAGCATGCAGCAGTCAGGGAGAGTGGGATAGAGCTCATTAAAATACGCTCAGCTGTACAAGCGGCTTACGCACACAAGAGCTTTTATTGAGCAACTGTGCCAGCTGAGCAGAAAAACTTCCTGGAATAACTCCCAATACTTATTCCCTGAGATAAGCACACACACACTCCCACGCACACCCACGCTACACACCGACTGTATTTTTCGCTGAGGTTTTAGCATTTCCTGAGGTAGAGTTGACTTGCAGGTTGTGGGGTTTTGTATGTCACTGACTCACAGTAGCAGAAGCAGCAGTTCAAGGTTTAACCAGACACACAGACAGGCTTACTGAGAGGTAACAGATTATAAATTGCCAAGTTAGATTTCATGTCCCAGTAATATCTGTGAGTGGTTTTATATGTACAGTATATGTGTGTGTTTGCTGGGGGGAGCTGCAATTTAGTGCCTGCTGTATTCAGTGCATTAATTAGATGTTAAATGAAAGAGGTGATAGTAACATATGAGACTGAAGGCTTGCTCAGCCCTTCCCGAGGCCTCTGACCAGTCAGAATCAAGCAAGGTCGATTTAGCTTTTCCATACATCATTTTCCTTTCAATATTTTATATAGAAAGGAAAAATTGTAATATTTTAAAAGGGCATGTTATGCTCTGAATCTACTGCTAGATTTACTTGGGGTCTTTTATTGAAACATAAGTTCTTCACCTAACTAGTTAAACTAGTTCTGCGTTTTTCGGGCATTCAAACATATTTTTTTGCTGAAGTAGCCTTAGAGAAAGCGTGTTTTTAAGTATTTGTGTAAGTGCGTGCGTGTGTCGTCCTCTGTCTCAGCTCTAGGGCATTTTAAGGGTTGAGAGAGAAATGTTGAGACAGAATCTTAAGAAGTACAATATTTGATTCTGAAGTGAGACCATCTATGGCTATTGATTTATTTCCCCCCTCAGGATGAGTGCCATATTTTTTTTTACATACATAATTTTACTTTCAATATTTTATATATTGTTCAATATTGTAATTTTTTAAAAGTGCATGTTGTGCTCTGAATCTACTGCTTACATTTTGGGGTCTTTTGTTAAAACATAGGTTCTTCACCTAACTAGTTAAACTAGTTCTGCGTTTTTCTGGCATTACAACATTTTTTTTTTTTTTTTTTTTTGCTGAAGTAGCCTTAGAGAAAGCGTGTTTTTAAGTATTTGTGTAAGTGCGTGCGTGTGTCGTCCTCTGTCTCAGCTCTAGGGCATTTTAAGTGTTGAGAGAGAAATGTTGAGACAGAATCTTAAGAAGTGCAATATTTGATTCTGATGTGAGACCATCTATGGCTATTGATTTATTTCCCCCCTCAGGATTAGTGCCGTATTTTTATTTTATTATTTTAATTTTACTATTTTTCACCTTGGGTAATTTAGCTAACTGTGTCCCTTCTTCTGAATGTTTTTTTTTTTTTTTTTTGTGTGTGTGTGTGTGTAAGTGTTTGCTAATGTGTGTATCTATGTGTGTGTGAGTGAAATGGAGAAAGAGAGTGTGTGGTGTAGTCGTTCTCTGCCTAGGGAATGTTAAATATTTATTAATAATTAAATATTTTTAGGTAGCTAATATCAACAAACTGTAATTAGTGAAAAATACTACACTTGAATTACCATGTCACTCTAAAAGGTGAAGATCTGGTTCTTCCCAGCAGTATCTTTAAGCTTACTTCATTGGCAAACACTGTACTGTCTAATGCTCATCTTAACTTAACATTTATTATGGCCATTTGCAGCATACTTAAACTGTTGTCTGTGAGTTTCTAGTTTTGCGGTGCTTGTGTACTACATTGTGTAAGATTTTCTCTTCTACAATTTATATTTATATTTTATATACAACTATTTTACAGCTGTCGTGTGTTACTGGCGAACCATAAATTGTTATATTATCCAATCTAATGTCTATATACATTCATTTTCAAAAACATAGAGGTTATAAAATGTTCTTACCAAAAATGTTTTTTTTTTAAACAACATTTTTTGTAAGAACATTTTATAACTCAGGGACTTCTGAAAACATGAGGGATACAGTAGCCTACCATCTGTTCTGGCTAACATTATATATGTATAACTTAGTAGTCATGTGACTTTTACAGATCATGTGTTATTCATGTGACTTTTATATACATTATTTTTGGCAGAGTAACTTCCTGTTACTTACTGTTTGCATGAACAACAAAGTTTTTTTATTTTATTTGTCCAGTGGTTATTCAGTCCGAATAACCAATCAGATATGATATTTGGCTTGTGTGTGGTCAAAGAACAACATTGAGGAGAACCGTCAGAAATTTGTAAGTTGAAAACGTACAAATGAGATTATTTGAATTAGCCTGCAATTAATCAAAGCATAAAATAGTTCCATGAGAATGTGTTGGATGCAGCATGTTTTCACTTGTTAGCATTTAGCTAAAGCATAGCAGCAGTGTGCATTGTTCAACCCTGTCTGTACACAAGACAGGTGTAAAATCCCAAGTAAAACATGTCACCTTTTGAGTAATTCTCTTTAGTGTAAATGCTAACATGAATTTATTACTGCATATTCAAACTCCTTTGTTCAAAGTGAAGTCAAAACAGGTTTAGCCTTTGGAATTAGGGTGTATGTCTTGGCACACCTTTGTGGATTTAGGTAAGAAATAAACAGACTACAATATAAACAGATTTAAAGATCATCTACGTGCCCCAAGCTACTGGCAACGTTTAAGAGCTCTTTCATGTGACTATGACTCTTTCACAGAGTCTGTCTCACTAAACCAGTCAGTCTGGTTGGATGAAGTCACAGATAAGGAACAATGTTTAGAGGGTTGATTGCACCTGTGGCAAGTCGCCCTCATTCTCTTTTATTGAAGTGAAGCATATGGAGAAAAAGGCACAACGGTGCGATGGCCGCCCATAAAATCCACTTACAGAATGAGCGGATAAGGGGACTTACTGGGCTCATCTTTTGTTTGTCCGCTCCTGTGTGTCTAGATCCTGCTGCGAGCACTACATAATCCCATCAAAGGCAGAGCATAGCCACCCTTGTATCTACCAGAAGGACCACTGATTATTGAACGGAAGATTAGGATTACGCAGGCAACAGACTGAGACCGATTTCAAGACTCTAACCCCTTTCAAACGCATAAATAAATAATCATATAAACAAATAAGAATGAGTAAATAAAAAGGTGCATGGAAGCATGAAAGTGGAAGTGGTGCGTTTAGAGACCTGATAAAATTTGTCAATTGTACAGAACGTTTTAGGATTCATTTCTGGCTTTAATTCTAAATGCAAGACTTGGTTTCCACTAGAGTTTTAGACCATCTGATCTAAGACTAACTGCTTGGATTCATGGGGATAAGACTTCTAAAGTCCTGGCAGGCATGCAGGGTGGGGGCTTAGAGTCTGACCCGGACTCAAATCCTGAGGTCAGACTGAGAAAGATGAGAAGAAATGTTTTAAATGTCTAGTTGGGTAAGGTTGTTTATTTTGTATCCATTTTCCCTTTCTTTTAGCATCCATATCCGTCCTTCTACCTTGTTTGACTTCATGAGACCCTCATGCATTTGTATTTTGGTCGGCAAGCATGTTTACCAGCACATCATGCTCTGGAGACATTCCCTCTCGAGGGCAGCATGTCGAACAGTCACTCGTGCTGTCATTCAAAGTTGTCACTGAAGGCCACATGAGAGGTCACACTGGAAGGCTTCATACTTCACCATTACTGCACTGCCTGTGGCTGCATGATACAGACAAGTCAGAATGGGCAAGAGCCCTGCAGTTTCTACAGTCCTCTTCAACATCACAATAATACAGAACATCTAGAATTTTAGATAATGTCAGACATGCTGCAAAAAAAAAATTAATAAATATCTTTCTTCACAGATTCATGATGACACGATTTTAGTCTATGATCACCTCATCATTCTCATAAAATTTTCTGGTAGTCTTTGTTCTCTGCTCTCCTTTCTTTCTTTTTTTCTTTTTTTTTTTTTTTTTTTTTTTTTGCTGTTATGTCACCTCTTAACAGTAAAATAGTAAAATTTAAAATTTGCTGTGAAGCCATTCATGTTTACTATCTCCGACAGATTAATAAATTCACCACTTCCTGTCTATTTCTGCAGCAGTTGAAGCTACTGTGTCTGTTTTCACACTTCACATATAACGGGATGTCTTTGTCAGCGTTGAGCTCACATGACAGGTAGTTTCAAATGCAGACAAAACCGTAACCTCAGACCCTCTCAGAGAGATTAAGATGTGACTTTGCCTTATACAGTATTTAAGGTGCACTCAGAATTTGTTCCCCCATTTCCTTTGTTTTTAGACCAACAGAGAAGAGAAAATATATATATTATTGAGTTGAGTAATACGCATGAGATGAATCATATTAATTTAGTTAGCCTCTCATTTGTTGGCAATTAAAACAAAGTTTTACTACAATTTACACAACTAAACATATTCCATTTTGAGCAGATCACAAAACTTCATTCATCCATGCCAGTAGGTGTCAGTATATACCAAGATTACTAAGACAAGTAAGAGCTAACTGAGTGCACCATTTAAACCAAATGTGTACAAGAATGAATTGTATGAACCTTAGTTTTTAAGAAAGAACCTTAGAATTAAGAAAGAGCGAGCGAGAGAAAAAAAAAAAAAAAAAAAAAAAAAAAAAAAACTTAGGTGTACAGTCCACAGGGAGGCGATATTAATTCCTCCTTAACTTCTTTTTAACCGGGTCCAGGACTGAACTCCCATCCGTCTATGAGGCATTGTGTTGGCTGCTTCTCAGTGGTCAGTAGGGGCCATGCTGGTTGACGTCTGGCTACCTACAGTATTTCCCACTGGCATGCCGGGCCCGTCTCACACTATTCTCTTCCTCTCCCTCAGCTTCTATATTTCCCTCCCTCCCTCTCTCTCTCTCTCTCTCTCTCTCTCTCTCTCTCTCTCTTTTGCATACAGTTTGAAGTTCACAGTTGAATTCAGCATAAATTATTGGACACAGACCTGCTAAATAGCCAGTGACCTTTTCTCTTTCAGAGGTCAGAAAAAAGATCAGTTCTTTCTTTTCATCTCCATTTGTTTTCCCAGAGAACATGCCTCTGACCCAATACAAATCTGCAGTTATAATAGGCTTTTTTTTGCAAAAAAAACAAAGCTTTATAGAAACAAAGTAGTTACCACACACAAAGGATGACATAGGAACATGTATTCGCAAGCGCACAGAAGATTTAAAAACAGAGGGGTGTCTCTATCATCTGTCTCCCCCTTTGCCCCGCTTTATACACACGCTCACATACTTAGAGGAACAGTGGGGTCTGATCTTGCCCAGGGCACAGGGAGTCATGCTCACTCTTTGGAAAGGAGCCAGTGATTGTAGAGAGGTCCCATAGTGCTCAGAGGCTGCACAGTGCATGCACGCATGTGTATATAGCCACACTAACACACCTGAGGGGGAAGAAATACACATCACGGGTCACCTGCTGTCACTGTAGCACATCCACTCATCTGGAGGAATAGAGCAAATCTGAGATGGGAGAGAGATACTCGGTACTGAAGTATCTCTGTAAGGGAAATGTCATTTTGGAATTTCTGTGATCTAATGTGATGTTGTTCATGATCACAATTAAATTTTATTCTATTGCTGTAATTCATTTATAGCATTAACAAGATGGTCAAATGAATTCATTTTGAAAGTGATGACTGATGAATGTATTTTTAGTTCAGTGCCTGTATATAAGATAAGTATTGACCAAGTTCAGAGGCTGTCATTTGTGAATCAACTTATGTTGTGAAAAATAACTTCCATATTATTTGAATGGATTTATTGCATTTTGAGAAAAAAAAAAGGTATCATGGATTTATTGCATTTTGGGGGGAAAATAATAAAATTTAATGTTATTATAACATAAAGATGCTATGTGAAAGCTTGAAACAGAAAATAGTGGTTTCCATCTTGCCACTATTTTTGGTAAAGAAAACTTTTTTTTTCTTTTTTCTGAAATTAATCAAAATGGATTTATTGCATTTTGGAACAGAAATCCTCATATATATTTATTAGTGATAAGTATTTTTGAGTAAAACCCTATTAGTATGCCTCTGCCAATATTATTATAATGTATTATTATTTTTTTGTACAAAAAATACTTGAGAATATTAACCCATTCTACACCGTAACAATATCACCACACAATACATCAAGTAATTAGCTAAAATTGTATTAAACAAAATAAATAAACAGATCGGAGCTCTCAAGATCTAATTAAGGTCTAACCAGGTGTGTAGTGTGTTGACAGCGGTCTTAACTGTAAACATTTGTTGCAACATGAAGCAACAGAATGCACAGTTGTTAACGAAGCATGTCAGTTTAATGACCAATGCCAGTTCATGTGAAAAACATGGATTGTATCTCCGTCAACAAGCAATTATCTGTCTCTCTCACTTTTCTCTCGTAACTGGTGATCAAAAAATATTTTTAAAGACTGTGATCTGACGGGTTGAAGGAAACAGTCACTTAGCATCCATTCCACTGATGAATTTATATTGATTGTTCTTTTTTTCTTTCATCCTTTTTTTTTTTTTTTTTCCTCTGGGCTGATGTGCTTTCAACTATTTTAAAAGTATGTTTAGTATTTTTACAGAAGCCAGAGAGCTGTTCCAAAGAATTCTAGATATACAGTCAGCCAGTCATAATTACTGTACTAACCGTAAAATATAGTTAAAATTGTATTCAATTTAATTCTTATTCTTATTCTTAACTAAATTATTATTCAGTTAAACTGTTCAGAGTCATTGTATATTAATGCAATAAGTTGCTGCATCTCTCGGCAACATTAAAACATTATACTATATTGTGTGGTAAACCAAATTTCTATAACATTTCACAACTGAAAAAAACCGCAAGTAACACACCTAGTTAATTGTGACTTAATTATTCCATACTAAAATAGAAATGTATTAGTGTATTTACTAATTATTGGTATTTTTTATTGGTGAGGCTGTGGAGGTATATGTACGACATTCAGTTTCCTCAGAAAACGTTTAGCAAATTTTTTACTGCAGAACACTACAGTTGGCCATTTAAAATCATGTTTTCTAGAGAGTAGTGTAAAAAAAAGTTTTGACATTAGGCTTAACATAAAGCTTAAACAGCCTCTGTGTCGTACTGTAAATGCTTAATCCTTAGGAAAGAAAAAATGGAGGATGGTGAAAGGATGAGAGGGAGGTAGACATAAAAACATGAGAGATGAAGAGGCCCAGTGCTAGCTAAGAAGATTAATAGTCATATGTTGGCATGTAGACGAAGTTGGCCACACGATTAGACAACATTGCCTTTATTATATCAGCCACTTCTTTACAGAGTCTGATCAGTGAGCTGCCGTCTGAGAAAATCCAAGGCAGGAATTGCAGAAGGAATGAAAGAGAAATACATGAAACACTCCAGCGGTCTGAGAAGTCTAAGAAGTCAGACACGTCTCTTTCAGATCCGGTGCTTCGACAGTTACAGAATCTTCCCCTGCCCTTCACCGAGTCTTTGTCAGTGCCGCCTGGATCTCTAAACAGTCACTCACAGTACTTTTGTCTCTGGGCTGGATAGATCCTCTGACATCATTGCGGTTACAGCTGAATGCTCATGGATGAACTAGCTGTGCGCCATCTCAACCAGGCCCACACACACATAAAGTACACACACAACTTTATGATGCGATTGAGAAACAATGCACTAGGCTTCAGAGTGATTTTATTGTACCGTTTGAAGTCATATTAATGCAGGATGAGTTCAATAATCAGACTTCTGTGCTTGTTATTATGTTCATTGAAGAGAAAAAGCCTCAGTACAATATAGTTCAACTCGATCTCACGGCAATTCGTAAATTTTTCACAAGGTGGCTTATTCGTACGAATTAGTACGACCACACTCGTACAAATTCATACGATTGTTGCCAAATCGTACGTACTTTACGATTTGCACAATTCGTATGAATTTGTACGAATTACCTACACCTAACCCCGCCCCTAAACCTAACCATCACTGCGGTCGTATAAAATCGTACGAGTGAGGTTGTACAAATTCGTACGAATAAGCCACCTCGTAAAATACGTAGGAATTGGTCGTGAGATAGCGTTGTATAGTTTCAGGTATGAGTGCTTTTGTGTGTGTTTTCTCTTCTTTTTTTTAAATGTTGATTTGTTTTGAGTACACTTGAAAGCACTAAGTAAATTTCTTAGCAAAGTTTTAGCTGTGGGTTCCAATATTGCTGTCATCCAATTTAAAAAGACAATTGAATCGTTCTCTAGAGGTTACCTTGTATGAAAAACAAAAGGTACATATTTGTATTTTATTATAAAAGGAAAGTAAAAAGTTGTCTGACTGCTATTTCTGACTGATGGATAGGTCATTACGACAGCTGCTGCTCCCTGTGAGATGCCGAGGGTGCATCCCCTTTCATAGACACCCTCACTGGGTTCTGGCAGGCTAGTCCAGACACACACACATTAGCTTTGACACACACATACTGTCTCCCACTGGTACACGGTACCCTCACTATGCTTAAATGTACCACACTGGGCCTGTGGCACACATAAGCGTGTAACGTGCATCCACACTGTGTCTTCTCACTGTGTCCAGATAATAACAAATGGTGCTCATGTGGTCGACCCTCAAACCTCCCCAACACTACCCGTAACATGTCTCTCACAGTCATACTGTTTCACAGTATGGGGAAAAAAAGTGCCGTATGCCTGGGCAGATAAAGGACCTTGAATGTCTCTAAGCTTCTTTATGAAGTTCAGAGTTTCTGAAGTCTTTTCTGAAACCAGTGGCCGCTGACTTTCTGAAGCATTGCAAGGCTATTAAAACCCAATCCAGTCATAAAGCAAATCAATTGAGTTGTGCTGCTGTCAAACCGTACGTTTCTCGAACGGTAGATTGTTTGTAGTCTCGAATCAGTTCATAGTAGTCTCATAAAATCTGCTGCTATGACACTTCCGCAGCCATAAATCACAGTTAATCATTCAGCTTTTTGATACAAAATGGAGGATATGGAGATGTTGTGAGGCACCCGCACGTTGCTCGCACCAGTTATACAGAGACAGAGTTTTATTAACAGCTGTCTGATGAGCGGCTCAGTTAAGATTGTTAGACGACATGAATAATGGCCTTAAGAAAGTAAACGAATGGAGGAAGAGATAAATAAAGACATCACCAAACAATGAGGCGTCAGTGCGAGTATGATCACATTTCCCGGGCAGACGCCAGTGCAACATTTATTCTCCTGAAAGACAGATAGCAGGAGCGAGAATGAAAGACGACAAGTATCCGAAATTGGCATTTTTACAATTTTTGACAGACGGCTTAGTTGTTTTATTCGATGGTATTTGTGCAGAGTTATTGGTTTGCTGGCTAGGCAATCAAAGAATGGACACGCAAATAAATAACTTTAAACAAATGTATAAAAATATACAAGGGAATTTATCCCCTTTATTTTCTTTATTTTGCAGCATGCTTATTTGAATGCCTGAAAGTGAGCAAATCACACTGCAATCTCTCTTCACCCCCTCTGAGTCTCAATGTATTACCTATCTCTTTCTTTTCACGCTCTTTGGTGTGGGATTAGAGCTCTTGAGCTGTGTTTAAATGGTGTTCATGCAAATAATCACTAGCTTCAGCACAATTTTTTAAAGTGCTAACAACAGAGAAATGCATCTCGCTCAGGCTGACAGCAGTCACACTCCCACTTACTGTGGCCATCTGCCCGTGGTGGAACACACTTTTTACTCTCTTTTGCTGTTAAGGGTTGCTCAGTATATTTTAGAAGAGGGGCTTTGTTGATTATCCCCAAGAGTCGTCATTGTTAATAATCAGAATGAGGTTGGAGGCCTCTAATCTCCCTTGATTTGGGGCTTTTGAAGAGTTGCCATTTTATTTTATTTTAGCAGATGGTTATCTGTTGATTATATCACTGAAATACTTTCAATAATAGAGAAATAGGTGGTTATGTTGTCCAATTGATTTATCCCAATGCGCAATGTTACCATTGTCTAAATTTAACATCTGCCAAGTCAATAACCCTTACCATGTATTTAGCTGCTAACATCAAGAACTGCAATTTAACATGGTTAACAGTGAATGGAAAGAATGATCTGACCGCTATTGATGAAATTGGTGTTAATAGTTAGCAGTTTTAGATTTGTTTTTATGAACCATCTACAAAACAAACCATCTGTCACAATTATAAAAATGGTTATCTTTACCTCAGATGAAAACATACTATCAGAAGTTTAACGAGTATGCCTATTTTTTTAACAGAATTTGTGCTCTGCATTTAACCCATCCGAAATGCACACACACAGAGCAGTGAACACACACACACACACTGTGAGCACACACCTGGAGCAGTGGGCAGCCATTTATGCTGCGGCGCCCGGGGAGCAGTTGGGGGTTCGATGCCTTGCTCAAGGGCACCTAAGTCGTGGTATTGAAGGTGGAGAGAGAGCTGATCATGCACTCCCCCCACCCACAATTCCGTCCGGCCCGAGACTAGAACTCACAACCCTTCGATTGGGAGTCCAACCCTCTAACCATTAGGCCACGACTTCCCCTAAAATGAAAGCCCTGAAAGATGACACAGGTGGGACTTGAACCCACAATTCCCAGCTCCTGAGGCTGATGCCTTATCCATTAGGACAACGGGCCACATCTGTTAGTGAACCCAGAGGCATTACAGAAAGTCTTATCCGAAGCTGATCTGAGTGATGACCCAGGTGGGACTTGTACCCACAATTCCTAGCTCTGGAGGCTGATGCCTTATCCATTTTACACTATTTTTAATCTGTCTTCTAAAAGTTACTTATCGTTGTCAGTCAGACTTAAGTAACATTTCTGATGACTGGATTGTAAACCTTGTGCACATGACTCTGGGGTGACTTCATCTATAGTATCAAACCTCATCGTAGCATTGAAAATGGCTGGGTTGAGAAGGGTGAAAGGCTCCCATGACAAGAACAACAATGGTACATCTCGTCAGGAGGTTACCTCTGACGCAGGTGCTCATTGGAAGGTGTTAAACGTGTGCAGTGGCAGGCTGTGAGCCTCATTAGGTCCAGATGCTGCCCGACACACTCATGGGCCTTCATACACACACTTCGACAGATGTCGAGGTGGCAGAGGTGAGGACCAGGATTAGGGAAGGGCTCTTGTCTCAGTGATTAGATCTGAGAAAACAGCTTGAACAAGGCCACTAAAAGCCCTGTTGGGTGCATCTGAAGCCATAAGCCACTGACAGTGTATATATGTGACCAAAGACCGCAGTCTTAAGTCGCTGGGGTTTATATTTGTAGCAATAGCCAAAAATACAGTGAATGGGTCAAAATGATTGATTTCTCTTTTATGGCAATAATTATTAGGATTTTAAGTAAAGATCATGTTCCATGAAAAAACTAATTTGGTAAATATCCTACTTGAGAGGCAAACAGTTTTTGACCGCAAAATTAGCAATTTTCATGCATCTTTATCCGTCTGCATGGACTCTCTTTGTACGCGTACCAAACTTGCTTTCTCCTATTATCAACGGCAACGGCATTGGAAAGCCACTGCAATAATAATAATAATAATAATGTGGGTAACCTCAGTTGACGGCAGCCATTTATTTCAATGCTACGGAAAAGTTTGACCACTGTCAACTGATTACCGGCATTATTCAGATGATCTTATTTTTGTGTTCAAGAGAAGAAATAAATCCATACAGGTTTGGAACAACATAAGGTTGAGTAAATGTTTGGGTAAACTATCACTTTAAGAAAAGTTTAAATGATCCAAAATAAATCTCGCAAAATCAGTGAAAAAGGCTTTGCCTTACGTAACGTCCACACCTTACACCTGTGCATCCAAAACGATGGGTCAGCAGCAGGCAGCCCTATATACAAAGCCAGTGTGTCGCCTTTAATGCAGTGATAAAAAGTCTGTGTCTGTATTAGTGACATGCGGGATTCGTAAGGCGCACACTGGTCTCTGGACAGATTGCAGCAGCTGGTGTTTGTGTCAGCAGGGTACAGTGGAGCAGTGGCTGAAACTGTTACTGTGCAGTGCCTCATTGCCTACTGATGCGATGAAATGTCAGTTGCATTTCTCCTGCTGATCTGCACCCGGTAGGCAAGCTGTGCCTACTGCGTGAGGAGTCTGTGTCCTAACATTGTGCGAGACCTCTGGATCAGTCATTGGCTGTAAAAGCAGCGTGGGCCAGCAGGAACTGTAGATGGGAAATATTGTGGTTGCTCTTGCTATATTTCATGAAAGAAATGAGTCTATTTCAACCTTGTATCTTAGTGATGAGTAATGCCGATTGTGTGCAAACTTTTTGGCGACTTTTTACTTTTACAGTTTGTGTTTTTCCTGGACACATTCATGCTAGAATTCTATATAGTGTAATGGACAACAGATCGAAAAAAAAAGCTGAGAGCATGGCCATCTGTGCAGCCCTGCCGTACACGTTTGGACTAAGGGGGGCAGGTTTGTTCAAATCGGTCTCCTAATGAACTTTGCAAAGACAACATACCCTCTAAAAAGTTTTGTACATACCCAGTGTGACATGAATGGCTTGAATTTACAGTTGCAATGTAAAACTTTTCAAAACGGCAAAATAAATGTAATCGTTAACTGTTAAAATGCCAGAAAAATAACTGTAAAGGAGCTCTAATTTCACATTTTAATATGATAGAGCAGGTTTTTGGTCTTGCCCCCTTGCTCTTCTCATCACCTTATGTTGTTTATACATATTCGTCCAAAGATATGTTTCAATTGCACCATTAATATTTATATATTCATTTTTCTATAAATATTTTGCATGGAATGTATTGCGTTCCAGTACGTGAGTAGTAAGTCGTATCTATCCTCTTGTAGGTGCTGTAACGGGCGTTGACCAAGAGAAGGGGGCCGGCCAAAAAAGACTGCCTTAAACATTCTTCTTTTTCCAAAATGTTTTTCTTTTTGGTCTGCGGGAGTAGGACAGAGCTTGCCTCTTGTCACAGATTGCCATAACATGTCTTTTCATCTCTGAAATACATAAAACTACTTTTTTTTTCGCACATAAACAATGAGGAAAAACCAAATGGACAAAGTCGGAAAGGAAAAGCAGACTGAGAATGGGCGTCTGTCTGCGGATGTTTGTCACCCCCACCCTGATGGTTTTTTTTTTTCCTCCGTAGCTTTTTGGGAGCGGATATCTCTCATCTATGGACACTTCAGGAAATACGGACTAGTGGATTTGTTATATCTCCATTTTTGCCTCTCCTCCGCTGTGCATTTCATCCCTTTGCTATGAACTCTTTTGTATGGACTTGCCCCCCTTCCTTTACTTCTCCTGTTCACTTTGAACCCCATTTGGAGTCTTACTATCATTGCAATCACCTGGGGTTTGGTAGGTATATCTTACCTCTGTCCTTCTCTTTCATTTTCAATATCCTCTCCTCTATTTTCTCCTCTCTGTCTCCTCTTTTCTGCCACAGCCAGACCCACTCACATTCATTGAAAATTCACCTAAGAGGACTTAATAGCTCCTCTATAATGCACTCTGACCTTATCAAATACAGCAACAGTATTTTTCTCCGTTAACTCTTTCTCACTTTGCTCCAAACGAGGGTATGAGAAAGGGAAAAGACTGCTTTGCAGCTGAATCAAATAATGACTTTGCACTTTCTTCTTATTCTTGTCTACCCTCCAAAAGACCCTAAGTTAAAATAAATGAGAGGAAAAAGTATGCTTAGATGGGAACTTTATCTCTGTTTTGGCTTCTTTACACGTGTGTACACCAAAATGGAGCGTAGTGCCATAAAGTGTCAACCAGTTGTGTTTGTTAATTAGATTGGCTGACTGTAACATAAACTCCATTCCAGTCTCTCTCGCTCTCTCTCTCTCTCTCTCTCTCTCTCTCTCTCTCTCGATCTGAAGGCAATGACGTCTTCACCTCACACTAATGACTGTGCCACAATGTAACAAAACACCAAATACACATTTGCCTTTAAACTGAGTACACGTATCAATGTGAATATTGAAGACATTGACATTCCTGAGTGTCTACTTGGGGTATGTGTGTAAATATGTAACTAGCTCTGAATGATATTTATCAAATATATAAATATATGGTACACCTGACAGTACGTCCGTGATGTGAAAACTTCTTTTATGATCACATATGGGATTTTACTTCTCTGTGTGTCTGAGACAATGATTACAAAAGCAGTAGATGGGGAAGCTAGATTAATGTCATGAGTCATTTACTTACATGAAGCCAGTAATAGAGATTCTGTCGGCTCTGCAGACAGTCTAGCAGAAAGTGCTGTTCTTGTGAATGTACTTTGTATTCAGCCATTTTTAGTACAATAAATGGACTTATCAACATCTGCTTGCTGTGTCTGTAGTGTTGACGCTAGCTGTTTTGAATTGACATCTGAGTACTTCTCTTACATGAAAAGAAATGTGATGAAATTATATACTGATACGATATATATATATATATATATATATATATATATATATATATATATATATGGTATAGTGATATAAAAAAGAAATAATTGCGTTATTTTAAATTGTAAAAATATAGTCACATAAATAAAGTATATATCTTTCAGACACTCACACATAAAGTAAGTTTTTTTTTCAATGTTTTATCATTCACAAAACAGAGGATGTCAAAAATGACAACTGCAGAAGACTGCAAAAGAGCTGATAAAAGACAAACTGCATAATGCAAAAACACGTCAATTGTTATTTAGGTGCACTGTAAATTTGTTTTTGAAGTAGCTCTTATGTTTTTTTTTTTTTTTTTTTTTTCACAGTCTGCAGCAATCAACCGTCTTATTTCATTTCTCAGAGAGAAAAGAGAAACACTCCAACATTTGCATATCAGTACCCAAGGTGGTCAAGGAGAGACGGCAGAATTTTTATTTAGCATAAAAATAAAATATTTTATTGTTACAGCTTGCCTTCCATCTAAATAATATGTAAGGTCCAAAATAATGTTGAATGTATCGGGGTGGACTAGAGGGTGATGATGCAAGTGTGTGTGTGTGTGTGTGTGTGTGTGTTTTGCTTGAGTGGGCCTGGTAGCAGTAATCACAAAACACATGACAAGGAAGCTGCAACTCTATTTTCACATTCTAATTTGGGCAGAGATCGGTGACAAGATGAAAGACATGCTTTTTTGTTTATCCACTCACACCTTGAACAAACACATCACGTATGTGTGCTCGTGCGTGTTTACGAGTGGGCTGTGTGAGATAGCAGTGATGTCAGCAAGCAATTGAATAAATTTAAAACGGAAGGCGCCACTGAATTTAATTAAAACGGAACTTGCAGGCCTAATTAATGCCATGATAAATACCATTGTCCGCCAGAGGTATAGCTCCTCCAGAGAAGCTAAAATAGATCTGATCCAACATAACATTAAATATCTATGAAACTAGTAAACTGATAGAATTTACTTTACAGTAGTTCTCAATTTGAATTTGTTATGAGTACATATAAATTCGAGACACAATGACTGAATTCTAGACAATATCATGAAATTTTATGGCTAGGATTCAGATTTACAAAATTCTGATTCAAAACTGTAAAACAGCACTATAACACTATATAGTTGCTAAAGTTACATTTACATACATCTGATTACATTTACAAATATAACACGACATCCCTCTGCCATTTTTCTTGCCCCATAAAAATCCTTGTTTTTTGATTCCCTTCAGCCCTAATCAGGTTTAACTTTATTTAAAGCATAAGTGTGAGTGTGAATTAAGTCAGTAATAGATCATATCTTGATTAAATCAGCCTGTACTGTGCAGCAGAATTTCACTGTTTGACTCTACAATGCTGTTTGCCATGCCAGGTGCTGCCCTGTGGTGAAAGACCTGCAGACATATAGTACACACATCTATTTGTCTGAATATGTGAGTGCACATGTCTTTGCGGCATGTGTGTGTATGTGTGTCTGCATTCGTATGTTTGTCTTAAGGGCAATACCTACGTGAACAGGCTGCGTATGCGCTCAGACAGATGGTGTGAGGCAGTGTTTGGCCAAACAGGGCATTTACCTGTTACCACACAATCAATCAGTACAGGCAAACTTACACGCTCAGCACATTTCCAACACCTCTAAGCCAGATGCGTTCTAGTTTCAGCTGTACGGACATGGCCACACTATTCTCAGATCTCTGTATCCCCCGGGGTCCTCACACAAGTACATCCCAGTGCCCTGCTCGAGCTGGCTAAGGACATGCCTGACTGTAAAGAGAATCCCATTAGTGAGGTCTTTAGTGTTTTGTGGCTCGGTTTTGGCCCATCCATTCGAACTGGCACAATGCTGGCCTAACGCTGGGCAAACAGAGGGTGCTTATTATAGTGCTGCGCTTCTGTGCCAGCCTAGCCAAGCCTGACAGCGCCAGCTCACAGCATAATCCACTCTCTCCACCTCCATCCTCACTGTTTTCCAAATTACCTTCCATCTCTCACACACTGTCATCCATCCCTCTTTTCTCCTGTACCATCATTTTTCATATGCAAATTTGTCATTTTTGTAGTAGTATTGTATCAGGTGATAATGATATGCTACTGTTTGATTAGTAAGTAAATACTGTTTGATTTTTTTTTTTTTTTTTGAAACCTTTTTATGGATTTTTTTTTTTTTCTAAATGCTTCTTCTTGATCTTATTGTGGATGATTCATCCATGTTGATCTATGTATTTATTTATTTATTTATACTAATTAATATGTCATTAGGTTATTAGATTAAAATTAGAAGTCACATTTTGAGGTGTGATTATGCAGTAGTGAGATAAATATTTGCAAACATTAACATAAAGTGTATGATAAAGTCTCAGTTATGCAAAAAAAACTCATTTTAGGATATTCAGGCATATTCACGTGCTGTTTAAAGTTGCAAAAAAAGTCACATTTTGAAATATAAATTCACAATTTACTAGAAAAAAAATAACTTTGTAAGATATTAAGTTGTAAAAATTATAAGAAACAAAATATTAGATGTAAGCTACAAAGTCTTGTGTAGTAATGTGTAGTTATAAAGTAACATTTAGGAGAAAAGAAGCCAGTGTTTTTGTATAGGATGCCAGTCTTTTGTCATAGTTCATCTCCATCTGTTTTCTTTCACTTCTGTCCTCACATCACTCTCCTTAACTGTTTTCAGTCTCAGCAAACCTTTTTTTTCACGACAGACAAGTAGAGGAGGGAGTGAGGGACAGGCAGAGATAAGCAGATATCTGAAGAGGAAAGAAGATCTGTGCTCCTGTGGCGAGGACACTCGTTAGCGTTAGCGGTGGCTAATCCTCTCTTATTAATGGGCTCCATTGCAGTGCTGTTGTGTGCAGAGGATTAGCTGTTGTTTGTCTCTCCTCCTGTGTTATGTTGTTCTAGCCTCGTGTGGGTCAGAGAGGAGACTGAGCTGCCCTGTTATAGCAGTGCAGCAGTTAACACAGACACGTTTGGTGCTGGTGCTTAGCGTTGGTGTACAGCTGAATGTACAATGAAGTCCGGGACACAAACACATGCATGTACTCACAACGAGTTTATTTCTTACACCCCTAGTGCTTTTGGAAAGGGTATTGAATTTTGTGTGTGGGCGTGTTTTCTTTGGATGGGGTTTTTGGTGAGCCAAAGGGCGAATGTGTTTCTGCCCTAGTTAGGCCACCCTGCCCTGCCTGAACTGGCATGAGTGTGCCGCTTGATACCTGTGGGTACTTGTTATTCTAGAGTACAGAGGACATGGGTGCATGATTTTAAAGAAAAGCCCTCCAAACACCAGTCATCGGACACCTCGACGTTCCGATCTCCGGCCAGCCTCTGTGTGTCAAGGTCTTGCTCATTCCTAAATGTCAAAAGTCAATTTGAGCTGAAAATAGTACTGCTTTCAGCTGAAGCGTGTTGAAACAAAGGTTTTTTATTTTCTATACTGTCAAACTGTATGAATGAATGAAGCATTTATATAGTGATTTATTGTGTATTGCTGTAGGCTACACCCAAAGCACTTTTGAATCATGAGGGGGTCTCTCCTCAACCACAACCAGTGTGCAGCATCCAGCTGGATGTACATTCAAGAGCCCATGAAATGGTTTGACAAATGCCATTGGTTAGGCTAAAAGATAAACCCATCCTAAACATATACTGTATATATGCATGTGTGTTTGTGGGTGTATATGTGTATACACACACACACACACACACACACACACACACACACACACACACACACTGACTGGTCACAGATCTTAATTGTTTTGCTTTTTTTTAAGACATTTTTGAGTTTACAACTGAGATAGCATAACATATTTTACCATAAAACACAGGTATTCCAGATTTCACCACTTTTTTTGTTAAAGCTTTTTGCACTCCAAGCTTTTTTCGCAGTACTCTAGCATATTGATAGGTTCGAAGCTAACAGCCAAAAACTAAAATAATTTTATTCAAACATTAAAATCTTGACATGTACAGTATTTCAGATATGGACTTATATTAAGTTATCAGCTATTTCAGAGGCTAAAATTTATTTCAAGTGGCTTCACAGGTGTGACTGTTACCCTATGAAAGGTTTTTAGGTGTGTGTGTGTGTTGAAGGGGGGGAGAGTGCTAGCAGGGCTATCAGGGGACACTTTGCTCCTCTGCGCTGGATCTCTCTGTGGGCGATTTCCCGCAGTGTGTGTGTGTGTGTGTGTTTTACGTGTGTAAATATGCGTACTGTGGAGAGATCACAGTGTGCTGCCAGTAGAAGTATTGTCCTGGTTAATTAGCAGCACAGCGGTCAGATGCACACACCGGCCTTACACAAAACACACAGCCATGACTACATTGTGTTGATGTTTCAAACACTTACACCACGGTCATACTGACATGTCCTTCAGAATACTCTCATGTATTGTCTGTGCATTTTCTCTGTCCTCTTTCACCACCTGAAACTACTCTTTCTATAGTCATCAGCTTTCAATTGTTCTTTTAACCATTTACAACTTGTGGCCCTGTATATTATCTTAAAACACACTTTTCAAAGCTCACTTTTCTGACTAACAATGACCCAACAACAGTGGACCCATGCATTGTAGGAGCATTCCCATTTCCTTCACATTTAAAATCATGCATTGTGTTTGATAACAGTCTTTCAGTAAAATTGCTTGTTAAACATTGTAGAAACAAATCTTGTGTGTCTTACAGGCTAACTTAATTTCTTGAATTGTATTTATCATAATTACACACAAATAAATATTTAATAAAACAAATTGCTGCACAATTAAAATAATCTGTCTGCAAGTGGTATAATTATATTATATTTTTTTCACACATAAAGTATCATATTTCATCAGAATGTATAGATAATTTTTTTACATGTCTTTGAAAGACCAAAGTTACATTTATTTGATAAAAAATAAATAAATAATAATAATAATAATAATAATAATAATAATAATTTTTAAAAAAAGTACTAAAAATAAAAATAATTGTATATAAAACTACCAGTGTTGTTCACATTCTCAAGGCTTTTTATTATATGTCCCCTTATGAAATGCATATTTATGCTCATTCTGTATATATAGCCACTGTATTTGACTTTAGGGGTTCTCTCAAGAGGAAAATGGCATTCATTTTCATTTAAAATCAAATCTCTTTCCTTAAGTTTTAAAGAGTGGGGATAGCAGTCAGACACAAAGCTTGTTTTTTATGTGTTTCTTATTGTTTCAACTTGCAGACGAACTGTCACTTGGCCAGGTGCAATGGTGCAAATAGAGTGTGAGACTTGTACACATCTTCTTGTTAGAGCTTCTGTGGCTTTGTGAGCCCATCTCAGTTATTTTCTCCCCCAAATCACTCTGTAATCAGAAAGTCCAGAGAGGAAGTAGTTTCATCACATCCACTACTATTTTTGTATTTTCTTCCTACCGTTCCTATACCTAGTTCATTACTACTCTACACTGTGTTCCCTCATAAGACCCCAAAGCCAAATTGAGGGAATCATAACAATGACTTGTCCTTGACAGTCTGCTAGGGAGAGCCAAAAATCATCACACGTTGTGTCGAGAGAAGATGATAGGATGTTCTCCATCTTTCAACAGCAAACATTAGAACCACTTCCTGTCAGGTGAGATACAGAGTTGAAGAGAAGTAGAGAAAAAGAGAAAAGTAATAATGACATTGTGCTCTCACTTTCTTGTGCCCTCTCTCACTCGTTTCTATTGTTATTCAGCTTCTAATCTGCAATGCAAGGGAATTAAAGCTGGGAGCTTTGCCCACTATCAGTAGCAGAGAGAAAAATGGATTGTGTTTAATAATGAATCAAACAAGTTCGGCAGCACGCACACAAGCTATGCACACTTGCTATATTTCACCTTAAATATTGAAAGCCCTGTTTCTGTGTGCACCTTTTCTTGGTGGAGGAGAAGAAAAAAGAAGACAAAAAGGAAGAGATTCGGAGCATATGGGGATTCTTTGGGCCCAGTGCCTTGACTGCCTCGCGTTGTTTTCCTTTGAAGAGACATTGGTTTCCTCATTCTGTGAGTTCAGGTGGGCGTCCAAACTCTAAAAGGTAGTGCTGATTGATACACTAGCTGTAAATTAAGTTTTAATCTAGGCAGTGAGTGTTTTTTGGTTTTTATAAGTGATTTGTCTCTCAACCAAGTGAAAGAATATGTTGCATATAATATATATATAATATATATAATTGGGCTTATAAACCTAAAAAAAAAAAAAAAAGACGTATTTTCCTATTTAGACTGGTTTATTTTAGTAATCGTTCATATGTTTGGCCCCCTTGAGTTCTTGATTACATTTCAAACATTTAAAATGTTAATGCTGTTTTGTACAGTAAGCTATTTTGTAATTGTGTTGGGTCAGCACTTGATTCCCGATGTAAAATCTGGGTCTTAACTACTTATTTAGAACGATGTGGGGTTTGACCCAGAACAATAACATACTGACACAAATCTATTTCCTCTCTCTCCATCCATCCAGTACCTCCATACCATCCCAAGAGGCATGAGAATAAGGAAGATAAATTGAATTGTAAGCAATGCTGCACATCGATTCATAACTAATGTGCCCCTATGAGAAGAGCAAGCGAGAGAGAGCACATTATTTATTGAAAAACAATAAATCAGGCATTTAAGATAATCTGTGGCTCTTTCTAGTTCAGTTTTGATTTAGCTCAGTTTTTACTTTAATCTTTTTCCCCAAAAAAATAATTAAATGTTACGATTTTCTTTGGAAGTATTTTAGTGTATTTTCTTCGGTTATCTTTTCTCGTTTCAGCCTCTGACAAGACAGAAAAAGAAACACAAGCAGTCTAACTTGAGAGATACTTGCCCGAGGCGTTATAAGATTTAGCTCGCATTAACTCTGTTTAATACAGCAAGCCATTTTACTACGTGAACAGTATGTGAAATGATGGTAGATCTGACTTATCTCCTGAAGTTGGTGTCTTCAGGAGCTAATCACCACGCAGATCAAATGTAGAACTCTGCTCTGTTTTTGTTTTCACTGTTGAGAGAGAAAATGCTAAATGAAAGCAACGCTGCTTTTTTGTCTTTCCATTTTCTCAGATAATGATGGTAAATTTGGAATTTGGAGCATGAAATGATGCTACAGTGGCATAGAGAGGGAGAGAGAGAGAATAAGAAGAACAAGAAAAGTACGACAACAGAGACATCACACAACAGTGCAGCAAACAAAACAATCATATTGCAGTTCTGAAAGCTGAACGTGTCCCATTGAGTGGAAGAATGGTTCAAAAAGGTCCAAACGTATCCGCATGACTGCACTCTTATAGGCAGCATGGGAAGCCAGCTATTTTAATATGTTCCCCTTTACCACAACAACAATAAGCATTCCAGCTTCCTGAAAATTTAATTAATGAGAGAATAGCTTGTTACTCTTCTTCTCTCAGTGCTGGATGTAGATTTAGTGAGAACATTATCTTATTGTTTTTAGTTACCTAAAAACAATTAAAAAAAAGATACCTGTCTGACACATTTTACCTCTGTTCATTACACTTTAACACTTTAAACGATTCATTCAAAACAACTGATTCTGATTCAGTCTGATTCAATTAATCATTCTTTCAACTGAATCATTTAAACGACTGATTCATTCAGGAATAAAATAAGCAAGTTAATAAGTAAAATAAGCTTTATTTTATTGCGTGTATGGGGGGGGGGTGCTAAAAATGTGGTTTGATGTTACAAAAACTACATCCATATTTTTGTTTGTTTATTATATAATTCTGAAAGGATTAACATTCTTGCCATTCAGAACATGCTGCCTATGTAACATGCTTATTATTGTTTGGAGATATGCTCAAATACACTCATTATCCCTCACTCTTTTTCTCATATGGTGAACTATGTGATATTCACTATCTAGGAATGAACAAGCAAGTCAGCAGTTTGGGGCACAGTATATGTATGAATGATGTAAAATGCGTCTGTTGTTGAGATTCTCTCGTCCACATTGTGAGTTCACCACCACAGCAGGTTGTCATCATGTATGTGAGCACAGGAAAAACTTCCAGTTTTCCGTCCTCTTTCCATGCTGACAGCCTGTCAGCGACAGCTACTCTGTTGTTTCACGAGAAAGTCTCTTGGCATTGCAACCAATGTAGATAATGTTGCATGTTGACTATGCTAAGCAAACGGATCCGGTTTCACCACTTACAGAATGACAGTACAAAAAGTCTGTCCTAAAGAACAGAGTTTGTATGTGCAGCCTGAATAAACAACAACATCTAAATAATATTCAATAAATTGACCTATGGTATCTATAGGCCAATATTTTCCAAAATATTTGAAGCCTTTTTCTCTTTGTATTATAATACATAGTTATATTTGCTGTAGCAGCTACTGTTTACAGCTTTCAGTAGAAACTACAGTTACCACCGTATGGACTCCTCATCTGTGTTCTGGAGCTTTTGTTCCAATCGGAAAGGTGAAGAAACAGATTGGGTTGGCAGATCAATATGAGGTGAATGTTAGGGATATATCGCAGCCTGTGCATCCATGACCTGCTAAGATAAGAGTAGCTTACTCTTTCTGGAGGAAGGATAGATGTTGGCTCCCTTGATACTATAGAATAGTAATCCTGTGAGCGTGTGTGCATGAAAGAGTGTATAATGTGTTCTGTGCTGCGAAAAAAAAAAGAGAAGAAAAAGGCTCATCAGGGCCAAAATCAGCATATGGTCTGTCTCAAAACAAGATGTCCGACAGCCATATGTTTGCGTGCAGGTTACACACACACACACACACACACACACACACCATCACAAACATGTCACCCTTCTGGTGATCTAATCTCATATTCACACGCCAAAGTGTGCCCAAAGCTGCCTGTGGTTTCACAACTCTTTTGCACACACTTTTAAACACACACGCTCATAGGTTTTTTATTTTTATTTATTTTTTTTGGTAGCAAGGGCACCAGGGCTCAGAGAAGGCAGTGCCGTGACATTTTGTCATTCTGAATGACCCCTCCTCTGACCTCATGCATGACCCTTTTTCCTTCGAGGCTCTTTGCCGACAGAAAGAAAGACAGCGTTGCAAAAATACACTCAGCAATATGACACTCAACAGTAGCTACTCGATTCAGTCTCTATGGGTGTGTGTTGGTATGTGAAAATAAGCAACTTTTAATATGCGTTCGTCAGCTCTCGCCCCTCTCTTTTCCCCGCTCATCTGTCATGGTGTGTAACACCGTAGCGGCACTAGAAGCTATCGGTAATGTGTTGTGATGCATCGTACCACAACGCCATTAGTCTGTTTGCACTGGTAGTGTCAAAGTTGCACGTAATCTCAGAATTTTTATTAACACAGATTCATCACTGCAAGTGTGATGCTAGACATGATAAAATTAGTGAATGACTATACTTTACACTATAAACTATATGTATATTCTGAAAAATAAATAAGGCAACAGTAACAACAAGGTGTTATTTAACAGAAGTAGCACTGTAATGCTCCTCAATGAAGACTTTAGTGTCCAATTTATCATAATAAGAGCAATTTATTTATGTGTTATAACTTATGTTACACTAATAGTCTAATTTACATCTTAAAGGGATAGTTCCTCTTCAAAATGAAAATTCTGTCATCATTTACTCTCCTTCATGTCTTCCGAACCTGTAAGTTTTTTTTTTTTTTTTTTTTTTTTTTTTTTTTTTTTTTTTCTGCCACTGTTTATATTGGCATCAAGGCCAAAAAAAAAAAAAAAAAATTGTTAAAAACATTAGGTAGGTAGTTGGCTTTGGTATGTTATTTTTAGTCAGTAAACTACGTGTGGTTAAAATAGGGTCCGTGACAAATCTCTATTGCTCTGTTTAAGCAGGCAATTGGAATACTTTAACCAGGTAATATGGGCACAGAAATAAATGTATGCCGTATGATATGGACAGAGGCCTGAGACTCACAGTATGTCAGCGAGGTGCTGTATGATGAAGGAAATGTGCAAACACATCTTTCTAGTGTTTAAAGTGTAACCGCCAGGGAAAAACACATCTTCAAAAATGATTTCATTGTCTTTAAACTCCTGCCTCTTTGCTTTGAATAGATAACCAGGACCATTATCATTCAGTTGAGACACCTATTCAAATACTTTCATTGTTGTTGTTTGATTTCCCCCGTTTTTGGTGGCTATTGACCTTTTTTGGAGTAATATTATGACTTTTTTATTTCTCTCTCTCACCCACTTTGGTTTAGTATCAAACAAGGATATTTATTGGGAATAAGCTCAATCGTTTTGTTTGGTTGGAAGGAAAATGCTGGAAAGAGGATTATCTATATTCTTTCCACATTCTCTATTATCCTTGCTTTTCTCCATGTTATAATACGAATCACCCCAAACCATATCGCTGCTCTTTTCAAAGAGAAATCAAAGGTCTCTAATGATGGCAGATGAGGCAGAATCTCTCTCCCCCAAGTTTGTGAGCGTGTGCATGTACACGTTTGTTTCTCCTAAGTGAATGCCAGTTGAAATCTTCAAAAATGCAGCTCATCTCAGTTATGTGGTTCTCTCTCGACTGTGGTCCTAAAAGCTTATTTTGACTGGAGAGAGTGCAGGCCTGAGGGCAGCTTGCTCCAGCCATATATTTATTCACTTTTGTAGCATGATTGAAGTTTCCCTCCACTGATTTCTGGAGGGAGAAGAGATATTCTCTCCTTAAAAAAAAAAAGATGATATCTTCCCTTCTTTCTTCTGTGTCCCTCAGTTCTTCTTCATTAATAATGAAAATGATTTTGTGCAGCATGACATTTGCCTGTAAGTATGTTTTGTTCTAATTTTACAGGGGTCTCGCTGAAAGATTTTTCTTCTTTTTTTTAGTAGGCCTGCCAGTTTAGTGTAATGAATTAGGACGATTAATTATACCACGCTTAAAAAATGAATGCTTTGAACCCTATGTTAATTGCACCGTATATAATTTTCCTGCTATTGGAGCAGTTCATGTTTTTTTGTTGTTGTTGTTTTTTTTTTTTTTTTTAAGTCTATGATGGATTCATTTATCTGCATATCATCTAATTCAATTCTACATGACTAACAGCTTTACTTTTAGCCACATTTTTAAGTATTATTTCAGCTCATCATACTTAGTAAGTCCATCTACACTATTGCTCCAAAGTGTGAGGTCAGTAATATTTTTATTTATTTAATAAAAATACCTTAAAAAAACAGTACAGAGAAATAGTTGTATACATTTCTAGTCTTAAGGGTCAAATGATCCTTTAAAAAGGATAACAATATGCAGATTAACTTAATGCATTCCTAAGTAAAAGTATTAATTTAATTCCAAATATATTTTCCTAAATGCCTGAGTGGTAGTGTAGATAGTGTTTGGCATACAGTATAACATTGTGTATTTATACATTCATGAGCAAGAAGGAAACATGTGGGAGGCTGTGCTAGCGACAGACTTTTATAGCAGTGTTCCTCTTCCCCTCTGTCAAAAGTCATTTAGACATAGCCTAAGCTATAATTATAGTCATTCATTTTATTTGGCACAAAGAAACTTGGAATAGAGCATGGTTCATTTGAAATACTCTTGTTACAAAAATCAACTACTCAGACCAAGCCCTGTTACGCCTCCAAAATTAAACTGAAGTCTTGTCAGTGGACTGGCTAATTTCATTAGGTTTGTCCAATCAAGCTGGATTCCTGTACAGTGATTAAGTCTTATTCTAGCCCAAACAAGATTTTGAATGGCGAATCACTTCTCATTGTTGAGCCGAGTACAAGAAGGGACTATGTACCAAAACAATTCCAAAGCATTCTTGAATCAACACTGATGTAAGTTCAGTGCAATTTTAATGAAGACTTAGGGAGCTATGATGGCCTATGGACACTGATCAGCTGAGTTTGCTTCTTTTTCATCTATCCATTTGTCTGTATCTAGAATACAGAAGGCTTTTGTGCTCCATTTTCTTCTTCCCAGGCAGTTGTTTAGACCTTCAGCACAATCAAAAACTACACCCTTGCTTCATCTTCAACGATTCAGCTTGTGCACAGACAAACTCAACTTTAAAACATTCATGAGTGGAAGATATTATGCAGCTTACCCTAGTTGATTTAGCCGGAGGCTATAGCCTTTCTTCATGTGCTTATCTTCCAAAGCCAGGAGGAGATTCTATGCAGCTGATGCATACTGAAACACAGCGTGCCAACATGTGGAGGTTTGCAGAATGACACCAGCCGCTCCCCCCTTCCCTCGGCTGGCAGAGTCAGGAGAGCAAATTTGGTCAGCGGGCGAGGACATTGATTTTTGTGGATCAGATAAGTTCCATGTTTAACAGATGTAGGCCAATGGGACACGGTCCAAACGATGGCACTCTCTGACTCTGCTCAGAACACATTTGGCAAAGAGATGCAGATTGTAAGCACACAAAAATGTTTCAGAGGTTTAAGCCGCTCCTCTGTGCCAGTGAGAAAGGTGAAAATGTGTCTATGAAAAAGAGTAGAATTTAAGGTTTGAAATCCACCTGCAGTCAAATAAAAATATATAACAAACTTAAATTATAGTGGCATTAATTCTAAACAGTTATTAACACCAAATCAAACTGAATTTTTATGAAGCGCAACTAAAGCTACCTTCTATGCACATTTTGCATGCTTGGCGTTAATTGCATTGCGTACAGTAAGTCACTTTGTAATATAAGTTGTAGAATGTATTCTACATTCTAAAAAAAAAATGGAGTCTGGAAATAGATTTTCTGTTGCATCAATTTACCCAGTGTCTTTTTAGTTTTGTAGTACAGCATGTATTGAAACTGGCAATTGAACAAGTCTAAATTTAAACCTCCATCAATACATTAACGCCACAAGCAAACCACCAGCTAAGTGGGAATGTCAGAATGTGGAGCAGGACTTGCATGTCTAACCTAATCATTATATTCCCAAATGAACATCTATTGGATCAGTCTTGTTCTGTTAAATGTTAAATTCTCATTTTGCAGGGTAAAGTTGTAAGATTGTTTGATTATTTGTTTGATTTACAGTAAGATCGTTTGAATAGTGACTTGTCTTAATAGCCATGATGTACAGAATTTGTGGTATGTGGAATTTGATTATTTTTAAAGCAAAAAAAAAAAAGTATATGCTGAATGCACAATTCCTAATAATATACCTAATAATATAAAGGCAATATGTTAGCAATATATAATTTAAATACATTTAAATAAATGTTATTATTGAACAAAAGCATAACCCATTACGATAAAACACATTAAACCTTTTTCCTTTTGGATTTTTTTTTCTTTACCTTTTTTTTTTTTTTTCAAGCCCTTACTTCACGTTTTACTTTATTCCCCCCTTTTTCTATCCTCTCAAAAGCAGCATGTCGGTTAATTAATAGATGGCTAATTTAATTTTCCTAAAAGTAATAACTTGTTTAAGCATGAATAAAGAGTGACAAGGCAAAGTCTTAATCTGCCAAAGTTTAATTAGCCTCAACAAGGTTTGCATATAAGCAGACGGGGAGTCAGGAGGACAGAACATTCCAGCAATTGACCACGGAAAGAAGGGTTGGGAAGGGTAGAGCAGAGGCGAGGTGGTGGAGGTTTCCATCAACTCTGCCTGTCTGCTTCCATCCGTGCTCAAGATCAGACTGCTCTCGCACACAAGGGATTGTTGAATAGTTGGAGTGTTGGTGTTAACTGTCAAATAAAGGCTGGTTTCCCCATTCCTATCCTCCACACCTGTCACCCAGGGCAACCTGTGCGTTGTGGCCTGAGCGGTTGGGCTCCCTTGGGTGGCTTTAAGGCATAGCCAAAGCTGAAAATCAATTGGCTAAAACTGTTATAGAATGAAGTGAAGAGCCTGCATATATTAGGGATTGGCTTAGAGGGCCCTGGGGTAAAGGAACAATGAGCTATTGACTACAACACTGCTCTCTTACAATGGCTGCAATTACATGGGCTTGAGATCATTATTATACTAATACATCTGCATTTAAACATGTGTATACTTAATTCTCATGTTACATATAATTGGTGTCAAGTCTATTTTGGAATTCCAATTTATGCAACACACACATATATAATTATATATATATATATATATATATATATATATATATATATATATATATATATATATATATATATATATATATATATATATATATATATATATAAACTTATTTAAGCATATTTATAATATCTAATAATTTTTAAATGCCCTTTCTTTCCCTCCATAGACATCTATATTTAGTGTGTAACCCTGAGTCTACTCTGAATATACAAAAACTGCATAAAACATAAGATAATTCGGAAATAATTGACTCCAATTCATATCAGGGGGCTTAGTGAGGTGGATACTGAATAATAGTTGGATTTTTTTTCGTCCCCTAATACACACAAAAAGCTTATTCTTATTCATCACTGTCATTTTGATCAAATTATTATGACTCTTTCATATGAAAATCCTCCCCCTGCATGTCAAACAGCATTATTACCTACAATGAAATGGTCAAATGGACATTTTGACAGCTGCACAATTGGATATAGAATTCATGAGAAAACAGCTTGAACCTTGTATGTATATTTCAATCCATATCACCCCAGGGGCATGGCAGCTGAATGAAAATGACACAAAGCAAATCTCTTGTGCCAGCCCTCCATCACAGAAGAGAAGAACAGAAAAAAAAAAAAAAAATGCAAGGAGCCCAGTCTTAACACATCTTTCCTCTTTACTTTAGACAGTACCAAATGTCAGATACTCATCTGGAAATAATTTCCATTCTATTATGGTGACAAGGGGTCAGCAGAATCTAATTAGCTAAAAAAATAAAAAAGTGCTAGAGAGCTGGATTGGGAGTGATGGGGCAGTGGTGCAGGGCTGTCTCTCCAGCCTCAAGCCTCAGTGGAAACAATCCTGAGGTTAACTTCAACTCGAAGGAAGGAGATCAGAAAAGTGCCGTGTGCCAGAGATGAAGGTCTCTGTTGGTCTGGTAGAGCCTTAATTTTGAATATTCTGCCCTGAGTGATAGTGAAAGAGAAATAGAAGTGCTAAAAGGGAGCAAATATAGTTTGGCTCTCAGTGTTTCTTAGTTCATCTGTCTGTCTATCTATCGGTCTATCTAAAAAGTAAAACAAACAAAAAAAAAAGTGTGTTCTATGATGGTCAAATATACCAGAGACAAAATAATGTTGTTCACTGCCTTTTATAGAATTCAGACACTTAGGGAAATAAATGTTTCACCATCAAGAACTTGCCATTCTGCCCTCCCCCCTTTCACATGCACACTATTAAAGTAATCTAATGTCACTTTCAGAGGAAAGGTTAGGCTCCGCTTTTGCATTTATATTTTCCAGACAGGGAGTTTGACCTTTGCAGATCAGACCCATAATGTTTGCTTCTTGTGATGCTATCCAGCTTCACCAACCTTTCATAGTGAACATTAGCATCCATTTATTGGTTACAGTGAACAAGGGTGAGAATAGTCTGTAGAGTTGTTTGTGCTGCTTTGATTGACTGCAGAAGTAAAGCTTCACAATAAAATTGTGATCTCAATACTCATTTGTGCTTTTCAATAGTAGGGCTACATTTAAAGTGCTCTCTTATTTGTCTAATTTATCATTTTAACAGGTTTTGTCTAGGAATTTCCTTCAATGTTGACTATATGAAACAGAATAATAATGAAAAAATAAATAAAAATCAAAAATATAATAGTAATACTGACCTAAACTTTCTTATCATACAGAATGATGGAATATAGCAGCACCACTGTAAAAAATATTGGGACAGAGTTACTTCAATACAATTCAATACTTATTCAATGGTGTCACAACACGGAGACTCATCATGACCAATGTAGTTTGATTTATTGATGAATTACTATGAGCCAATTCATTTTAGTGAGTCAAGTCAAAAGTATACAGCACAACCAATGTATTCCAGTTCCCAAATGACTTCTATGGCTTGGTTTCTTTTGTGAATTAAAAGCATACGGTACAACCAATGTTCCTAAACAAATTACTCAAGTCAGCTCTATTTTATTATCTTTTCTTCCAGATCTGAGGCCTCTACCTGACGTGGCCATGACTGGAAAATGCACACACGAGTGTACGGAATATGGCCACTCGGATTCCTGCTGGATGCCTGGACAGCCCTCACCCAACCGCACCAAGAGTGCCAAGAGTGGGTCCAAGCTCTCCACCTTCGTGCCTTACCAGGAGAGGGAGTGTCAGGAGCGCCTGATGGCGGACAGCAGCTCTAAGCCTCACGGAGAGGAGCGGAGTGGAGGCGGGAGCAACAAAGTGGCCAGCATTCGCTTTTTGCCTCCCTACACTAGTGCCTATTCTACTGGCAGTGACTCCAGCAAGGACTGCCCCCGGGAGGAGATCCCTCTGAGTCAGACAGCTGATTACGTCCCTGCCACTACACCCTCCAGCCAAGGCTCCAAAAGAGAAATCTACCTGTGATTCACCTGTTGTCCGCCTGTGTTTGATTCCACATTCGATCCAATTTACTTGTGATCAGCAATGCCTGTGAGAGGATAAAAGGCCTCATTGTCAAAACACCTGCTACTTCTACCACACCGCCAGATCCCGATTTACTCAGTCATCTCCAATCCCCTCAGCTATAAGCCTAATTGTTGACACAAAGCAGCTAGAGACCTTCTTTAAAACCCTCTAGGTTTTATACAACCCTGTGCATTCTTAGAGGCTCTGGAAGCCGAATAGATATGAAGAGAATAATTAGAAAAAAAGAGAAAATCATTTAGTGAATATGAAATGAAGTACACAATCCCCATGTAAACTTCTAGTGAAAGAATGTAAGGACAACTTTTTAAGTGTACTTTGTAATAATTTAATGTCAAGGTAATATTCCTATTTTAATCCGAATTTCTTCACAGATTTTTTGTTTTTATTTTAGTTTTTTTTTATTATTATTATTATTATTGTGTATATATGTATTACTTATGATCGGACTGTAGTTATGCTTATCTAAAACTTATATACATCCAAATAATACTTTAGTTTTTCTTCTGTGTGTAACTACTAAGCCAGAAGAACTGGCGAACCAAATCCTGGCAATCCAAGAAGGACATACATTCTCAACATATATACTTTACTAAAGAGAAAACATTCACCTTTCTTTTAGCACTGAAGGGTAACTGTTTCTTACCTTTGTCTTTTTTTTTCATAGGAAAATTTTTTTTGTTAATGTACAGTGATGTAAATACTTAATGTCTGATGAACTAGTTTTGATTTATGATTTAGCTGGACAGACTCTTGAAGTCACGGCTTCCTTCTGTTGATAATAGTAGAAGGGACATTGCTCAGAGGATTTGCCTCCCTGTCAGTAAAAGAAGGACAACCGTTTGGACCATGGAATGCTAAAGATAATCCACGATATGAGCCTCTGCCATCTAAGTACTTGGGACTCGAGCGAACATGGAATTTAGGGCAAAATCCAAGGGAAACAAATGAACTGAAGCAGGTTTGCATGATGCCATTTGTCATTTTGGACAAATTTGACGGGCTTCATCAGTTCCCACAGGAAGCTCTCTCAGTGACTTTTCCTCTGTAATCCTCTCTTATTTCAGAAGACTATCCAAATGAAGCTGAGGCTTGAGGTGAGTTGCCTTTGGAAGAGCTTTTTTCACCCCCAACCCCCCCCCCCCCCCCCCCCCCATCCCATCCGTAAGGAGGAGAAACAACTTTCAAAGTACAAAAAAAAAAAAAAAAAAATATATATATATATATAATTATATTATTGTCCATGTGCTTTGCAATAGCCTATTTGTTTCCGGACATGTCAAACTCTGTTGTGTAGATGTGTGGTTTTGTCAGAGATTGTGGCTCTGCTCTGTGGTGGGTCTGACCTGGTCAAATTGAATGCTTATAACAAGTGGACGGGTTCAAAAATCGTGACAGCAGTCATTTTATCGTGTTTGACTACATTAAAGTTGTATTCAACAAATTCAGTATATTCTAAAACATCTGAGATTCTGTTTGAAGTGTGCTTTGAACGTATGACATAGGACTCCTTTAGCGACCTTAGAAACGCCTGAATCTCACTAACCTATCACCGCACAAGTCACACTGGCTCTCACCTAACCAGGACACTTTTGATGGAAATGTCCCAAAATGAAAGCGAGGTCTTTCTGAAAGACTTTACAGGAAGTTCATTGACGATTACTGATGGTAACAGGGATTGCATCAGTTGGGATGCAGGTCAGCAAAAGCTATGATGAGTATTCAAGGACTGAGCTACACACAATAAGTGCTCTTTAATTTACATAATATCACACAGCTAAATCACAACTTAAACCCAACTCTTCACCATGGATGATTTTGCCATTTACTCTATAGGTGTTGATTCAATGTTCACAGAGCTCTGTGCTTGGGGTGTAATATTTGATAAAGTCTTTTTTAAAAGAAAAGAGAAAGGAAACAGTGCTAACGTCTGGCTTGTCAGGTCATGGACGTTTGGTGTGTCACTTCCTTTTGTCTGTGTGAAGTAATTAATTCATGACAGACCTTTCATTTGAACACTGGCATACTGAACACCTGACTAAGGACTTTACTAAGTAAATAAGTTGTAATTCCAATTTGACAGGGTATTTGGTCTCTGCATTCATGCATTGCTGAGCTTGTTGCAGCTTTGGGGCAGACCTGAAGAGATACCAAAAGAACTCACTCGGCCAAAGTGTTGATTTGAGAACATTTGACACTTTCACTCATTCATTTGCTTCATTTAACTTCCTGTTCTTTTAATCATCCCAGTGACTACTGACCTTAAATGTGTTTTCTGCAGTTACAAACAGAAGCTGCCCATGCTGCATGAACCTTAAATGCTGCATGACAGGTAGACAGTCTCTCGCTCCCACTGGGAAAACCTGGAGTTTATCCCCGGAGAGCAACTGTCACAGATACTGATAGGTCAAATCACTTGGAGTGTTGTGTGTAAACGTCTGCGTCTTCACTCACCTGTTTGGAAACACAGAGGGATCCAATCATTCCCTTTAAAGCAAGAAATTTTAAATCTATACGCATTGATATATATATATATATATATATATATATTTATTTTATTTTTATTTTTATTTTTTGCTTGGATTTTCAGTGGCCAAATTGTGGCATCTCATTTAATAAAATGGCTCTTGCTGTGTGAAACAGTGGTGCAAAGAATCTGACAAAAAAATAATAATACCGTAATAATAAAAACATCTTATACACTGGTTGTAGGGTGAAAAACAATCAAAAGAAACATTATATAACATCATCCTGCAATTGTAGCTGTCTGTTTGTTTGTCAGACAGCAATATATTCTACTCTCATGTGGGATCTGGAATTTAGGTAGTTTCTTAATTCAAAGAGAGCAGTGTTATAAAAAGTCTGAATGAATCGGTCTTTTTTTAAATGTATTTATGACTTTGTTTATTGTTTAAGAAAATTGGAGACATTGTTATTCTGGACTACTGTTATTTCATACCAAACACAATCTCTCTCTCTTTTCTTTCTTCTAATTTAAGTTTCACTTTCCACACAACTCTTTTAGTTTTATTATCCGCAATATAAATTTGTCCTGCTTCATACTTTGATTAACAGTCTTGAAGCAAAATTAAAAATGGTTATTTGTTCTATACTTATGTTTTTTTGTTTTTGTTTTTATAATGTTTTCCATTGCAGAACAGTGATGAGTAAAAAAAAAAAAAAAAAACACATAATCTTTGTTTTCTTTAAAATTTTGTCTACTTTGTGAGTAGGCCCAAATGGAATCTGCATCTTGCATTCATTTTTGCGGGAAAGACAATCTGAGTAATGGATTTGAACATGATGAAAATGGGTTAAATAGAGCTTAATCAGTTGCTAAAGCATTATCAAATTAGCCAAATATTTAATAAACCAACATGCAAGGGTGTAGGATGTGCATGGCTTCTTAAATAATGGGCGTTCCAGTTCTGTAGAAATCTATGGAGCTTTCTGCCGGCACAGCTTCCGTGTGGGCCTGTTCATGACTGGTGTTTAATTTCATCCTACTGTAAGCTCTATTTCATTTGTGCTGAATCGTGTTTTTGATTACATGGAAATCAATCAAATCCAATGTGAATTAAGGATCAGTTTGTTGTCTGACACATGGACTCATTTTGGAGCAGAGCCACCTGCTGCATTTGTCCAGGTATTAGGAGTTATGAACGAACATGTCATAATGTTGTAATGTCACCGTGCATAATGAGGCTCACCATGCATCTCTGCGCATAATAAAACTAGAGAGTAAACCGCATCATTCTACCCCTCGAAAAAGATTAAAAACCAAATCAGTGATTTATTTTGTGACGCGGTGGCTGAACGGCTTCATTACTATAAATTTGGCTCTGAAATGAACCGGTAGCGCTTTAGCAGTTTGTGGACATCTGCTTACACATGATTTCAATATTAAAAACTCTACAATAAGAAATTGAAGAACAGCCACCGTTTAAATAGATAATTACAGGAAATACAAGTTTGTAGTCTTAAGTGCTGGTTATATTTATATCGAAACGCTTGTGATGACTTGTTTTCTTTTGTACAGTTTTATGTACATGATAATAACGTGGCTTTTAAAAAAATATATATAAAAAAAAAGATTCAAAAAACACGTTGAAAGATTAAATTGTGAGAAATTGTGAAATATTTTGAAAAGTAGAATATGTTAGGATGAGAATGGGTGGGGGCACTCAGTTGGTGTGCCTGTGTCTAAAATATCATCACTGGCCTTCTAGTCTATTTTAAAGTTTTAATGTCTCTTTTTATGGCTCTTATTTTTTTTTTTGTTCTGTGTCATTTGCAAAACAGTGGCTTTGAAGAGTTTTAGCTTTTATTTGTTCCATTATGTTCTTATCAATATCCGCATGTTAAACACAATGAAAAAAAAATCTTCTCTTATTTTTGCTGAGCAAATCAAAGAAATACTATCTTGTAAGTACTCTTTCCTTATAGCTTTACAATAAAATACGTTCTGTAAAACACTGTGTCCTCGTATGTGAATTATATATAAAGCTTTAATTAGCACAGTTTCTTTTTTTATTTCATCAGGAATAGTGCTTCGAAAATGTGTTCCCTCTTTCAAGTCCATTCTTTTGAGAACACATGTACCACATTGTACCATCTTGCAAACAACAAGCAGTGCACTTCCTGATTCAGCACATCTCATGCACTAAAAAGCATTGCTTTCATCAGTCTTAGCAAACCTGGCAGAGTTCAATTTCTCCTAAGGTTCTTCGGCTTGTTCATAATGTGTGGCATTTGTTCCTTGGAAGAATAAAGCCCTGTTAACCCCACTGGGTTTATTAATGTGCCAGTGGCACTGCCAAGCGTGGGTCTCATCGATCGACATACTGTAAACACAATGGGCTCTGGAGTCCAAACACACACACAGGCACTCACCCTAACAAACGGTCTCTCATATGCCACAGCCATACTCTGCAGCGGCATCATGCAAAATGCTTGGGACCCAGAGATGTTTGGGAAATCATCAGTAAACTCATTCAATACCTTTGTATTCAATGTTTTATAGCTCCACATTTGTTTCATACATATATAAGTTTTATAGATCTACATTTGTGGATGCTACAGTTCGAAAGTTTGAGGATCGTACAATTTTTTTTTGAAAGAAGTGTCTTATGCTCACCAAGTTTACATTCTTTTGATTGATACAGTCAAAATTGTAATACTGTGAAATGTTATTTTGATTATATAAAATTGTATAGTAATATTCAATTTACTGCGATCGCAAAGGTGAATTTTTAGCCATTACTCCAATGCTCCTTATTGTTGAAATAATAATAATTACTTAAAAAATAAATAAAAGAAGAAGAAAAGGGAAAACTTTTGGAAAATAATACTAATAATCTTACTTACCCCAAACCTTTGAACATTGGTTTTTTTATATAACTAAGATACATTCAGTATATAAAAAAGTAAAAAATTGCAGCAGTTCAAAATCGGCTGCTCTTTTTGTCAAGGGAGTTCAAGAGTTCTTTATTTCCTTCAGCTGCTGCTGTGTGCATGAGGAGGATTTACCGAGCCCCTGAGTGGCTCCCTTAGGGTAGTGCTTGACTGAGGGTCAGTGTTATCAGCCTCTAGGCCGATAAAGCAGAGGTTTTACTCCACAGCTCTGTGGCCGCCCTCGCCAACTGTAAATATTGGCTCTTACGTGCAGGCAAATGAAGTGTCTAATGACGGGGTTTTGAAATAAGCTCTGACCTGCTGCCAGCCAGACAGTCTGAAGATAGCCGAAAATGTGATGATAGAGAGAAAAACTGAAATACTGAGAAAATATAAAGGAGAGAAAAACATTAAAAACAGCATAGTCCCTGAATAAGTGAGAGCGTCACAGAGAGGATAAATATGAAGATCTATGTATACATCTGCTGGCACATAGGAATAAGTAAAAAGATTAATTCATGACCTAGACATTGGGGAACTTTTCTGTGGAATTTCCAGATAAACCTTGTTTTTCTACTAAGAAAATGTGAAGCTATGAATATTCTTTGAAAGGACAACCTGTAGGTTGACAGAAGGTCAGTTGCTGACATGAGATGCATGCGCATAAATCTTAATGCTAATCACTCAAAGCTTGTGTACAGTATAGGACTAAACCATCTTATTATTTCCCCCCTCTCTTGCTTTCCCTAGCTCTCCATTAAGGCTGAATCCACCTCTCTCACTTGTGGTTTGCAGAACGAGGAAGGCACATAACTGCAGGCACTGTATGTAATGTTAAAATGAGATTAGCCTACTGGTGCACATCTCTGTAAGATTATTAGGAACAGCGCTTACAGTCTCAAGCTATTCCAAGGTCCCCTTTGCTGATGGAAAGAATCCCACATACAGTGGAGGAACATGAGCATTTGAAGATGTGTTTGGGCATTCTTAGTCTAGGTGATATGTATGAAAAACATTTATTCTCTAAAGCCGGTTGCACACTTTTCAGTTATTGCCACAAGTTTGCCAATTGTATAAATGTAAAGTGGGTATGATAAAGAATCACCCCCATTTAAAAGATTCACATGTTGCTTTGCAGCCTGAAATGAAGAGGGACACAGGTTTTGTTTGTATTTACAAGTTAAAGATATAACACTAATATATATATATCACATCTAGACTTTGAAATATTTAATTTTTCTATGCCCACTATACTTTAATAGAGTTTATATGATATAAAAAGTCATAATTACAAGATAAGTCAAACTTATGACAAAAAAAAAAAAAAAAAAAAAAAAAAAAAATTAGAAATCATGACAAAAATTTGAAGTTGAGATACTTCATAATTATGACAGTATTCGTTGAAGACTGTTATTTCATATTCTAACTTTTTATCTTTTTGACTCTTCACTTTGACTCTTTTTATGGCAGAAATTAGATTTCATCTTTTTTTTTTCTTTGTATTACTAATTATTTTAAAATAAATAAGAACTATTTTATATGTTATTACATATTGTTTAGTATTTCTTTGCCAAAGAACGTATTAAAAAAAAAAAAAAGCAAAGCAGCATCAACTGTTACAAAATCAATGTTTTTTCAAGCAGTGCACAGTCTGGCAGGCTGATTTAAAACTTGCAAACACAGCAGTCAAGTCACCTTTATTTATATAGTGCTTTTAAAAATAAAGCTTGTCTCAAAGCAACTTTACAGTATCATATAGGAAAATAGTGTGTCAATGCAAAGGGAATGATAGAAAACATTACATTTTCAGTTAAAGTCAGTTCTTCATTAAAGTAAGTGATGTCGTAGTCCTTAATTCAGTTTAAATTGAATAAATCTTAATGATACAAAATCTTCTAAAAAGTTATTTTATAGGCCTACTAAATATCATCACTTTTGGAACTCCTCTTGTCCAATCGAATTAGAATATTGTAACTGTTTAAGAACACTATAATGATGGTAAATATGATGACAGTAATGACTGTGATTTGACAGAGAGAGTGTCTACCTCTCACTTCAACCTCATAATTACAAGCACATCACTCTGTAAAGTCTTGGATGAAAAGAGAAATGGATGGATGAGTATAGACAGAATGATGAGGTGAAGAGAAAGCTTGCTTTGATGAAGGTTGGAGGGAGGTCTATCCTGAGGGGCAATGCTGTAATACCCCACCATCATCCCCCGCTCCCCACATCAGCCTTTCCTCTCCATCACTGTCGGCCGGAGGGGGCAGCCCAGCTGACTGCAGAGGGGAAACGATGCATGTCGTGTGGGCGAGGGCAAGGGGAGTCACCCCCATGGCACTTCTGTAGTTCTTTTCATATCAATCACTCCACAGGCATAGAGCTAAAGACAGACTCGCTGCCTGCCATCATCCACTCAGGACTGGAGCATTAAAAAATAACTCCTACCATCCACCTCCCCAAACAACATCCTCCTCTGATCTCTTTCTTACAAACATGCTCATTCCATCTCAATCTTGACCCTCTGTTGGCTGTCATTCTGTGGCTTCTGCCAGACCCCTGCAAATCAAGTTCCATTAGCCTCAACCTGACAGTGGGAGTCTCTGGCAAAGCAAAGTGTGAGTAATGTGATTTGTCTCTCTGTTGTTTTGCATTGGGAAATAGACTGTGAATGTGTTTACAGACATGAGGATGAAAGGCAGAGTGTTTTGAGTGGTGGGCTTCAGAAGGGAACTTTATTTAAAATCAGGGTTACAAGATTAAAAAAAAAAAAAAAAAAAAAAGACTCCTAAAATGAAACATTTCATAGATGTCAAATACAGAAACACTTTGGTTGTTAAATGCACGCAAAGAAGATAAAGTTCCAGAAGTCTTTAATAATCCATAATGAAGAGAATTCAAACAAGGAATGCAACTAAACTCAACCAAAACCCTGACGAGACTGAACTAAAACAGATCCAGTATGGTTAGTGACGACCATCTGAACAGAACTAAGAAGTCATAGGTGCGTCTCAATCAGCTTCCTAGTTCAGTAGTCAGGGCTCTGATCAGGGAGTCGGACATTTTAAGGTCTGTCTCAATAGCGAAATCCTCCCAGTGCACTGGAACGTTCGCTCCCTGAAGAATCCCACAATGCAGATTGTCATTTTAGGGTCAGATCCCATTCGTCATGTAAGATTTCAGAAGGGTGCTCGTGAGTGCCCCCTTTGCAGTCGCAATGTGCCCTCGATATACAGCAAACTTCAACCCAACAGTCAAAATTGCATTACATCACGAAACTGTGGTTGCTACATAATGAAAAAGCATGTGACAAAAGGCACAAAAACTTCATATTGGCATATTTAGTTTTTGCGCATTTTCTAACACTTTAGCTGTGGTCCAGAGCCATAAAACGCATGGCAGAACGACCGGGAAATGATAGAACGATATGAGAAAAACATGAATCCATCAAGAGAAGAGAGAGACGGGCAACATAGATAAAAAGAGCATTTATTGTTCCACCACACAATGCGTTGTTTGTTTTATCTCTCCACAGTCACTTGTATTTTCTTGTCCTTCTCCCAAGGGTTTATATTTTGCCGCTTGGAAAAATTAATCAGGCTACCAGTTGTTTGCCGACATGCTCAGACTTGCCACTCTAAACCGCAGGTTCATTAATAGGAAACAATTAGTAACCAAGCTTGCACTCAGTACAACATAAGGGAGGTTGGTAAAATTACAGCATGCTTCAGCATATTTTATGCTTAAATGGATATATTCCTTTCACCTCTCTGATAACTGGAATGTCCCCAGCCATTATTACATTGTATTTATGTATTTATTTTTTGAAGAATGACTTTCCGAATTACTTCTTGTAAAAATAATCCAAATTGTATATTTGATTGCTGTCAAGAATGGGCTAAATTGCCTTCTGGAGACACAGTATTGCACATCCCGGGGTTATTCAGTAATGTAAGGATTTTACCATAAAGCCAATTCAGAGGCAACCACAATCACAGCATTTCTCATTTGGACCAAGAATCCACAGGTGACTATTAGACTATTTCTCTCTTTTCCTTTTAAATGAATAATTCTGCCATCTTTATTTCCTCTTAAAAGGAGTGCAATGTGACCCTGACCCATATCAAATAAAAGTCTTACCTAGACTTATTAGCGACACAAACCTGGATATATTTTTTTCCTTTTCCATCCCTTCCTCCACTCTCTTTATCTGTTTTCCACCTGTGATCACACAGTCTTATCTTCAGTGATGTGCTGCTTGACCTTCCATTCAGAGCCAGTTGTGAGGAGGTGCTTCGTCGGAGGAGAGGACAGTGGAATGGATATTCATTAGTTATGAAACAGCCATCCACATTCGCATGATGACCTCCAAGGATGTCGGATAAAAGACAGCCAACAATGAGGGAATGTGATTTAAAGCTTGCACTCCTCCTTTTATGGGCTGACCTTCCCCTACAACCCTGGCCTAGCTTTTATACTCATCTACCTATATTCAGACATCATCTGACATAATGGACTCAAACAAGTCCAATTAGAAACTAGAACTGTAATGGTGACTGCACATATAGATTAAATTAGTTCACATACTGTGATAACTGATGTTCCATTATCATGTATTATTGTAATGTGATATCATTAGTGTTGTGAAGGCCGGGGTCAAGCCTTGCAGTGATAAATACACCAGCTATTCAATTTAGAAGTCAAATAATCCCCAAGTCCACCACTTGACGGCCCATCAATCATTCTAAACACACAAGCACTCAGTGAAAGCTGCGGAAAGTGACAACAGATTTGCACAAGAGATTAGACCTGTTTTTAATTAGGTCCTATTGTACGTGCGATCTGCAAGCTCAGTATCTTACAAATATAAGCTGCTGACAATTAATTAAAATGTCCGTATAACTTGTGCTGACTGGTGGGGGGGATATTTGGCTAAGTGAAATAATGAAGAAGGGATATAGCTGTGCAGTAGTGTGACAGTAACAATATGCAGATTGCCAGGACATTTTTGGCAGCAGCTGAGATCTGGGATTTATTACAGAATTGCGAGAAGGACAATGGGAAAAGCCCTCTCATCAGGCCAGCAAAATGGGCATTGAGCAATTAATTAATTATTTTTTTAATTGGGTGAAAGAAAAATCATTTGTTATATACCGGTTTTCTATTTTGGTCTGATGCATAAGTCATAATTCAGGTGTACTAGGTGTTTGCAGTAAGGTTTTTGGAGGCAAATCTGCATTATGAGCTGTTGCAATTTCAAATGAGTAATTAGAGTCAGTTTATATGAGCCAATTAAATGCAATTAGTAATTTTCCACCATGTCAAGAGGGTTAAACTATATAAATGGTCAAACTGCAGACTGCCAGACTACAAATTCATCACTGTAAAAAAAAATATGCCTCTCCAACATAAAAATTTCTAGTGACCCGTTGCACCTAAAATTTTTAGTTGGCCCAATTTAAGTTGCGGAAACCAACTTTTTTGTGTTGTGCTGACTACCCCTGCATGTAGACTGAACTTGAAATAGAATGTTGTATCAATTAAATATTTTCTGTTGACTAAACATAGCTTGTTGGGCCAACAAGCAGACTCAAATTGAAATAAAATGTTGTATTAAATATTTATTCTTGGTCAAAATAGTCTATTTTTCATTATTTCAAATAAATTACACACTAGGCTTTGATAAAAAAAACATTTTATTTATTTATTTAAATACATATGAATTTGCCTGTTAGGCTCAAGTAAAATATTACACAAGTATTCAACCAGTGCCGAAACAAACATCATGAGGGAATTTGTGAAGTCTCCCAGATTGTCCATGACAACTTCCTCCTCCAGTACTACAGCCACATTGACCACTGTGGGATAAGGTCCTGAGTTGGTAGAACTGTCAGTCACTTCATTTTCATGGCCTTTGTGTGTGGCCCCAGTGCCTCAGTATCCTGTGAAACACAATAAATGTCTTTTAGTGTCAGACTGAAAGCATAATGTCTTATGCAATCACTACTGCATCACAAACATTAATACCATAATAAAGATATTCAAATTAATTACCTTAATAGTCTTTGAAATTGAAGCTGGCTCTCTCAAGTACAGTGGAAGACCACGAAGAACAGAAGACCTTCTATAAGTAGTTAGATCTGTGGTCTGCCAAAAAGACCATCAATAAGACATTATTAAGTCGCATAATTAACAAAGGGGTTACACATATACTCTACCAACAGTTTAGGATCACCTACTCTTTTCACCATTGGGCGTCATTTCAACCAACTTCATGAAATAGTTTCCTGAAATACAATCAAGATTACAATCTGAGAGGGATAATCAGCTAACAAGTGCAGCAAGTCTACAGATCCCTTAAAGAGATACTCCACCAAAAAATGAAAGTTCTGTCATCATATACTCGCCCTCATGTTGTTTCAAACCTGTATGAATTTCTTTCTTCTGCTGAAGAGAAAGGAAGATATTTAGAAGAATGTCAGTGGGGTATCCCTTTAAGACTGTTTGAATAACATTACCAGAGTCTACTTAGGTTAGATACTGAGAGTGGTTTTCTAACAGTCCTAAAATAGGTCTCAAACATGCTGTGCGCACGATGGCTGTTTTTTGTTCGGTCATATTGACCAAAAGCATGTCAGGTGACTTTCATGAGGCTGATCAAGATTAACCAATGGTGAAATGAGTCAATTCTGCCCAGTATGTAGGTGCTGGTCAAACGGAGCTATATGATAGGAGAAAAACAGCTTAATACTACACCAAAATATTTCTCTCTAATGCATACATGTTGATCTCAAGGTCTTAATCGGGGAAGTTGACTGCTTTGCCCATTTTGTTATCCATACCAATTGAAACAATAAAATAGCACCATAATCAAAATCTCACCGAGGTTCCATGTACACTCCATGTAAATAAGATAACGTAAACAATACGTGTGGCATCCCACATACAAAAAATAAGCCATCATCTCTGAACGCCATTTATGGCATACATTATATTATGTATTTGCGGGATTTGTACATGTATTGTAGATCATCAAAATCAAGTATACATTGAACCTTTTTGACAAATTCTGATCATATAATATAATTATATTTTTTACATAATGAGCAATGGATAAATGTCACAAGACAATTATCAACTCAACTGCCAGAGACCTTGAAATTAAAATGTTGAGTTTTGCAGTTAAGTTTTTGTGGAGCAGTGAGCTGTTGGCAGTTTGTTCTCTTAAACAGGTATCAGTAAATTATGTTACACTGTTTAACACTGTTATATTTTATACAAAGAAATGATTAATATACCTGGGCATCCAGTTGTTCCAGAAGTTCATCCAAGTTGTTCCACCTTCCCAGTCTTGCTTTTGGCTCTGTACATCTTTAGCAACCCCTGGGTGTGATTGTCCAGCGATGTCAGGAATGCTGACTTCAGGTCAATACGGTAGATGCGGAAGAATTCAGCACAAACCCGTGGGTAATGAAAGATTCAGAAGCAAACAATTAAAAGCAAAGCAAATTATTTCTTAGCCTAAATTATCAGTCACTCTGTGATAGCAAAAGCACAAGTTGTCAAGACTAGCTGTCTGTTACAGTCAATTATCATATATATCATAAGCCAAAATGCAAATGGAATTTGAAAATATTGACCATTAAAAATATTAAACGGAAACATGTAACCGTTTGGAAAACTGATAACGTTAAACCGCTTACAAATCTGATAACATTAGCAGCTATTAATTTTCGTGTTAGCACAACTCTTTATTTATTTTTATCAGACTGAAATGTTATTTCACTCTTGCAAATTGAGGCTTTGTGCAAAGTACTAGCTGCTAACACGAAGGCACATGTGCTTTGAATGCCACTAACAGTTAGAACTAACGTTAGCCTAAATTATCAGTCACTCTGTGATAGCAATAGCACAAGTTGTCAAGACTAGCTGTCTGTTACAGTCAATTATCATATATATCATAAGCCAAAATGTAAATGGAATTTGAAAATATTGACCATTAAATATATTAAACGGGAACATGTCATGCCTAATAACCGTTAGGGTCGACTTTAAATCACATGCCAGTTGGAAAGGAATGCTAAGCTTTATGAGTTAAACGTTATTTTCCAGCACTGCTAATCACTGTAGGTACTCACAATAAAGCCATTTCAAACTTTGTTGATAGACAATCGATATATTATTAACCTAAATTTGCTCATTAACTCGCAGCACAAAGTACTCACCAATGCAATGTCGTGACTCCAGCCTGCTGCAGCGCTGCCTGGTAGAACTCCTTTGCGCATGCTCAGACGATTGACGCTGTTCTCTCTTGCTCGGCCAACATAATATTTTTTGTGCAACGTTAAAAGTTATCTCAACATAATTATTTATTTTCTCTTGATGAACATTTTGTAGTACAATCATGGAAATCATGCAATCATTGACCAAACATATTTTTCTTTTTTGACACAACCATTATGTTGAGCCAACATGTATTTCCTCATTTGTACAACTTTTTGCATCAGTAATTTTTTACAGTGATATAGCCTAGGCACATTGGCCATTTTTATTAATTAATATTTATTCACCAAAAAATGAGGGTTTGACTCACATCACTGGCCATCAAACATTGTTATTGGAAGTTTAGTTGTCTCTGTGCAGTTTAATTATCATTTCCATGATGAGGCCTGTTCTGCCAAACTTTAATAAAATGTGACTGATTGATTGGGGTTCAGTGCAAAACACAGCTAATTAAGGTTGGATGGAGGAGTATGTAATTAGGAGTGTAGCAGTGCATCCTCCAGTGAAGATGCGGGAGATGCATACATTCCCTTGATGTGCTTCCTGAGAGAGTTATCTCCAAGTCAGTCCGTCCTACTATCAAGTGACTGATGTTTTTATTTATGAAAAAGCTTACGGTTAAGCACTGTTTGTGCTCACTATCTTAATTGCTATGGAAATTAATGTAAAATGGCACTAGAGTCCATCAATTGGAGAGTAAAGTTTAAGGAGGATTGCAGAGAATGGACTGATCATTAAAAAACATTGTGGCAAATATAACTCTTGCTGTATGCTATGCTCCGGAACAGGACTTCTCAATCATGCTCCTGGAAATCTACCATTCTGCAGAGTTCAGTTCCATATCTGCTCTGGCACCTGCCTGTAATTTTCAAGTGAACTATAAGACCTTGATTAGTCAGTTCAGGTGTGTTAGATTAGAGTTGAAACTAAAGTGAAGTCAAATTGTACGGCAACTTTTTGTGAATTTATATAATTATAGAATTTATAAATAATTAGATAAATATAATTGTTTGCAACTTCCAAGACTTATTTAGCAGCATCTAGCGAGCAGGTTTTAGGTTTCAAATTGAAAACGTGATGAAGCGACAAAGGATGCTTTCTCTTCCACCTGCAGCATTTTACATAGTGCGTCTTGCCAGGTGGCCCTGTCCACACCGGGAACTTATTGGACTAAAGTTGCCATTCTCATATATACAGTATATTAATGATCAAATATGGACTAGTGGTTACAGGTTATGTAAATTTAGAATTGCATTACAAACAGATCCCTGAAGTGAAGGGGACAGGTAGTCTATGAGTTCTTAAATTTACAGTCTGTAGTGAATTGCGAAAACGCAAACAAAGAGAACAGATAGGCCTAGATTGGCATTGTTTTGTTTTTATGTTGTGTTTATGTTTTTTTTTTTTTTTTTTTTTTTTTTGATTGCTTTGTTTCACATAGTTAAGGCTGGGGCAGGTTGCAGCCATTACTCAGTAACAAATACTGCTAAGTTCTGACTTTTCACAAATTCACGAATACTTATTTTTGGTTCCCAACATCTGTTTGTGAACTTATTATTATTGAAATTATTATTATTAGGCTGTTGTTGTTCTGTCCTCCTATAACAGAAATGCCAGGGCAGGATTGTAAAATATTGTGTAATATTACAATATTTCTTTGCAAAAAAAACACAAAAACAAAAAAAAAAACAATGGTTTTAATTTTGTACAAAAATCTTAAGGACAAAGTTAGCTTTAGATTTCGCATTTTTAATGTTTTAAATTTGGCTGAAATGACTTTAAGGCTGGTTAATTACTAGTTCCGACTGTTCCACTATCGGGACATGTCACAGAAGGGCGATATGTGTTCAATGAACTGATCTATCATCTTTTTTCCCTTGCTAGTAATGGCAGAAATGTTAGGCCTATGTGGTTTTATTTCTGTACAGAAAGTCTATGGCAGAATATTACATTTTTATTCATTTTAAATTTGTGTAGTCATAAAAAAAAATCTGATTTTTCAGAACTTTTTCCCTCCTTAACTTCAGCCAGAGAAACTTTTCTGTGTGGCATCTGCACCAACATTCGTGCAAGTGTCGACCACTTACCGACACCTGTCTGTGCCATATGGGGGACATTTTGAAACTGTGCTTTTTTTCCCTCAAATGTGCAGGTGAGCAATTTGCTGTCAGCAGATTCTATTACATTGGACAGGCTGCCTGCAAAGTGAGGGAGGGGCCGTGGGGTAGGGCAGCGGAAAGCAAGTCTCTCTCTTTCTCACTTGATATTTGCCAGAGCGTGGCTGCACCTGTTCAAGGCTGGTGAATAATCATACGCAGAGGAGGATTTGACGGCCGACATGCGGCAGCATATTGCCTGGAGATCGCAACGTATATCAGTTTGCAGCTCCGGGTGATCAGGGACAGAGAAACAGGCTGACATAATAACTCCATTTGTGAAATGGCCTTGCTATTAGCTAAATGAGTGTCATATTAGCCACACTGCCAGTAGAATGTACCAAATCACATTCACTGTATTGCTTTCAATTGGCACTGTTCTTGCATTTGGTCCACCCTTACGAACTGGCACAAAGATGGTCTCTTAGAGTTCCATCTCGTCTCGGATGTAAGGGAGATATGACTCTCTCTAATTTTGCGGTTTGACTAAAGCTGGCATGGTGACAGACTTAATGCGCTTTGCAGGGTCCAAAGCGTCTCAGGTTTGGAGCTCTGGGGGCAATGAAACCAGACTCTGTGGTTTTCATGTGTGGGCTGAAAATGACTGCAGAGTTTCGGGAGAGAAAGAAAGGGAGATAAACTTTGATTTCAAGAGATGATGATTGTTTTTGTGTTGTCGTTTTTTTTTTAGATTATAATTTTGAATGTGTGTCATGTACATTGTGCTAAAGATTATATGATATAGTATATATCATATAAATTAAACGTTTTCCCCTTTAATGTGGTCATAGATGTAGCATAGTCTTAAAAGTGAACTTTTTAGATGTTTAAAGGGGTCATATGACGTTGCTAAAAAGAACATTATTATTATTATTATTATTATTATTATTATTATTATTATTATTATTATTATTATTTTGTGTATTTGGTGTAATGCAATCTGTTTATGCTGTTTGAGGTAAAAAAAAAAAAAACATTTTCCACATACTGTACATTACTGTTGCTCCTGTATGACCTGCCTTTCTGAAAAGCGTAGATTTTTACAAAGCTCATCGGTCTGAAAATTGAGGTGTAATCTGATTGGCCAGCTATAGCTATCCAGTGCCTTGTGGTTGGCCGAATGCCTCAAGCGTTTGACGGAAATGTTATGACCATTACCATCTATGATGCTGTGTGTCCTGGCATGAGAAGACAAAACAATAAAACCTATTACAAACGAAACATTTGTTGCATCTATTGAGGATATTATTACTGATTATAATGACTTATGCTGTCTTTTTACGTAAACCATGACTGCATTTGTGATCAGAGAAAACAGTCCTCATTCTCCATAAAATGTGCTGCACACATCTGAATACTTGGGTTGAACAGTTCTGGAAAAGTGTTGCAAATACAACTTAACCACTGATTTCTAGTTGTGTCCTCTTTTGGAAGCCAACCAAAGTAGTTTGGCTTTCACAATGGAACGCACAGCTTCTCCACAACATGGTGGCAGCAACAACAGCTAGAATAAAAGTTGACTGTTGAATGAATCACCAGCGATTTTGAACACGGCATCCCAGAGAGGCATTTACATTTACTGGGAGCGGAGTGATTATTAAATGCTCAGAGCGCAGAGGGGAAATTGTTGTCGCTCCACTTCGCTCACATACTCTGATCTGAACACACATGCAGGAGATTACCTACTTATAACAGGAGTGGCTTTACTGACGAGATGCGAATGGAAATCGCATTCGATTTTTTTGCCCAGCCCTAGGGCAGCGTTATGCAAATCTACCCACATTGTGATGTAGTGTTTGAATGAGCAGTTTTAGGTAGGAGTGGTTGACTCTTAACTTTCATAAAGAATATGTCTTTGGATTTGGTACTTTAGTCTTTGCAAATTCTAAAGATCTTGTTTATGCACCAAGAGCTTGTAACACTCCAAAGAGAAAGGAAAACTTGAAATTGCATCATTTGACCCAATTAAGATATGGATTGGAACTTTTTTTGAAAATATAACCTCACAGAAGTATCATGAAGTTTCAGGATTATGAAATGAGTACAATTGTAACAGTCTTGTTATTTTCAGAATCATACATTTGGATTAAATAAACCTTGTTAATCACAGCTAGACTAAAGTTTGAATAGTCAGTCTTACCTGGGATCAAAGCTGACCTTACATTTCCTGTATGATGCATGAACTGTATATTGTGTGTATGTTTGTGTGTGTCTCTGACTATAATTGGACTGGCAAAAGTAACCTTTTAATTTCAAACAAAAAATAAGAGTTTATTTTCTATGATAACTGGATGCCCCCTTCACATGCAGGGTCACGTGACAATGAAGCATACTACTGTTTGAAATATTTATTATTGTCTAATGAGGAGCAGAAGCAGTTTTAGCAGTTCATAAAAGTTGTTCCGTGCTGTGGGTCTTGTGTTGACCCCTGTTGGTGAGTGAGTGAAATGCAGCATTATTCCATTCAATTGGAGACTGTGGAATGTAGCCTTTTCTCAATCCAAAATAAATATCGTGTTTAATGTAATTCATGTGTTATTTAAGGGAAATATTCCCACAGGATTGCGTGTTATTAAATGGCACAATTAAGTGCATGAAAAAATCTATATAGTTAAGTCTTAGTACATGAATGCACAGAGGAAAATACAAGGTCTGCCTTCCCTAGTCTGGAAAGTTATAGCAAGAGGCTAAGGCACTTATATAAGAGAGAGTAGAGAGGTGACTATTTCAATTGAATGATTTTTGATAGTAATAAATGTTATATATTTCTCCCTGTCTGAGCATCTACGTAATAAGCTGCTTCAAGAGTTTCAGACTTTCCTTTCGTATAACACTATGTCTTTGAGAGCGCTGGAAGTTCTGTTCTTCATCCTAGCCAAAGTCTGGGGCTGGAACCAGAGTTCCTCGGGGTTGAAATAAGCTCTGGAAACTTCAGAGAACAGGCTTTTATTGTCTCATATTGAGGAAGCAGAGAGAAGTAATATATCGCTTCCTCCCAGGATTCTGCTGAAGTGTGCCTCTCTCCTGTTTAATCTCACTGAACCTGGAAGCGAAGTGTGTGCATGTGTGTTTATGCCACATTTGTGTATGTGGCCTTTATTATCAACCTACTGATAGCCACAGAAGCCTATTTACAAAGTGAAATATATATTATACTTAATTAACAAATGAGTGTTCCGATGTGCATTTTAATCTGTTCAAGCTCAGACATATTTCAGATTTTGTTTATAAAATAATTATCATTAATAATAATGTCAGAATGCAAGTAATTTACAATCTCCATTACATTTATATGCTCAATACCAGTCGATAATAACCAGTTAAGTGACGCATTGAGTGAGTAAATGAGACTCAGCAGACAGACACTGTTGGAAAACAAACATTAGACATAAAAAGTGAATAAATTAGGTCTACTTCATCAATTAGCATCTTTTTTTATTTATTTATTTATTTATTTATTGGTGAAAAATGTTTAAAAATGTGACTTAAACTCTGTTGTATCACCTCCACGCAAAAGTGCATCTTTGGTTTTGAATATTATAGTATGTCAAAAGCCAAACTGTGATTTTTCACTTTTATGTGAAAGCATGATATGCTTTTTGAATGGCTTACTCTTGTCATATTTCCAGCCAATGTAGCAATTTGAAAGTGACGACACCAGCTCATGTCTTCTTATTTGAATATATGTGAAGAGGGCAGCCAGTCAAAGTCTAGTTTTTCAGTATTGCTTTCACATTGCTTTTTGTTGTACAAGAAGGGGAGACAGAGTCTCAAATTGACAACAGGAACAATTGCTGACTGAAGAACAGAGGGAAAGTAAATTGTATTTCAGGGAAGAAATTGACCTATTGACGGTTTCTTAGAAAGAACAGGGCCATGCAGTAACTGTTGAAAAGTTTTAGTAGACTAAACAAAAAGCAGTAAACAAAATTTCATAAATAGTTAAAATCATCCACCATCTGTTTTTGGTAACGATGACAGAACTGTAAAAACAAAATTAATCTGTGAACAAGGAAGAGACAATAATAATAATAATAATAATAATAATTATTATTATTATTATTATTATTATTATATTTATTATTTTCTTTTTATTGTATTTATTTTATTTTATAAAAAAAAAAGAAAAAAAAAAAGACCACTTCAGGTAACCAATGCGGATATGGTAACTAACAGAGAGCGAAGATGTTTGTGATACAGTGGGACCATATTTCCACATTGAGACTGCGAAAATTATTCATACACGCTTGATGGATCACTGACATACCCAGCGGGTGAAAAATGCATGTGTCTGACATCCTTAAACCATGATCAGGCTGTGTAAAATCAATATCAAGAGATCCTTCATGAAATATAGCATACATTGACAGCTTACTAAATATAACATGCTATAACTGATGTGTTTTGAAATATAGGTGTTTTTGGTGGTGATACTGAGTCCAAGGGTATAATTCACCTGTAGGTTGGCTATCAGTGTTACTATCATTGGCTACGATAGCACCCTGATGAGTGAACCTTACACGAGACAGGATTTTGATTAGAATTTCAATTCGAATTTTGATTTTCAAGAACATGTGAGCAGCCCTGAGAAAAACTGATGATGTATATTTGCATTTACTAGCAGTTGATGGATAGGTAAGTGTGGAAACAGCAAATAAGGATGCCTAAGATCATGAAAAGGAGAAATATTTTCAAATGTAGCAAGTGCCAGCCTCTTAGAAATGTCATTTGTATTCATGCTGGTTTTATATATCTTTCCAAAACTTTTAAAACATTTATCAAAAGTCCTTATTTAATGACAAGTTGTGTACCCATCAAGAAAAACATAACATGTTACTTTGAAAACATTCAAATAGCTTTTCCAACATTTCCCATAGTTTTTTTTTTTTTTATTATTATTAATATTATTATTATTATTATTATTATTTTTTTTTTTTATGACATCCATGATATATGAATTAATATATATCATGAATATCATCACATTGACATAGTCCATTTGACATGGTCTTTATCTTTTTCCATATATTTTCTTGTCGCATGGAAAGAAATGCTTCCTGTATGTTGGTTACACCACACTGACTTGTCCTTTTTGGAGTTATCACTGTATGAATGAATAGCCAAATAATGAGTAACCAGTCTAAAACAAAACTAACAAAAATGCATGCTCTAATTGTTCTTGACGACATTTTATTCAGAAATCCAAAACATTTTGATCAAAATTGAGATTCATTGTCTGTATAAACAGCATTTTCAGTGTGTTCTTGCATGAGTGTCACATCATTGACCCAAATACACATGATTAAAATACCTTCCATAGCAATGAAAGATGCTGTCAGAGAAAAGGGAACTGTATTTTTATGCATTTGTTTGTCTGTCTGTCTCTATATGGACAGTAGGGAATATGATGATTGTACTCTCTCCAGAGTTCAGAGCTGCAGATTCAGTTGGATAGCAAAATATTAGAGGTGGATCTGAGTCCTTGCTAAAAACAAATGAACACTTCTTTTAACATGGCTCCTCCTTTCAATCTGTCTCAGTCTCTGTCTCACACACACAATAAAACACAGGGCTTTGATTAAAGGGATGGGATTAGCATTAAACAGAATTTGAATTATATTCACAGTGCTGTAGGACACACTTGGTTTTGTGTTCATCATGACCCTGAGGATCTCTGTTTCTGTGGCAGTGACTGATAGGTGTGTTACACATAGCCTATTGCAATAAACTGACAACTGGTTTTACTAACAGTTTGTTTGATTTTACTGTTAAAGTAAGAGTTTTGTGTATATATCATTTCTAATAATATCATGCGTTTCAGATAAACACACAAGGTTTTTTAAAGGTGTGATTGCTGCATGTCTGGCTACCGTTAGGTGAAAGGTTAAGTGGTGCTTTGGTTTTACCTTTACCCTGCTCAGCAAGTGAATTTACAGCACTCTCTTTCACCCTCAATACCACGACTGAGGTGAGACCCTTGAGCAAAGCACAGAACCCCCAACTACTCCCCGGGCCCTGCAACTAAAATGTGTGTGTGTGTTCACTACTCACTGCTGTGTGTGTGCATTTGGATGGGTTAAATGCAGAGCACAAATTGAGTATGCAACTTATAAAATTATATTTGAGTTGCTGATACTGAGTGCAGTATCAGCAGTAGTGTTTTGAGTTGGACTCAAATTCAAGTTGACCCGATATAGAGCGATTCTTGTTTAAAAAACATCTTTATATGCTCACAAGCTGCTGTATCCATCGACTCAGTGCAACGTGATTCATGGCACATGCACAGAGTCCGGAGCTTCTATTAATGCTATGGTTTTCCATATGCAATATTTTGCAAATACTCAGTAGAACAGTCCACTAAACAAGTTCATTATCAGCACAATTATGCTGAGCATTGTTAAACAGGAAAACTATTTCCAACAGCAAACATAAATAAAGCAATAAATACAGGAAAATATGCAAGATGGCATCTTTTTCAGCTCGTAGACAAATTTCAAACAATAAGTGAGTGTTCATCAGAAAACAGGCAGAGGTGGAGCTTTGGCCAATCGCTATAAAGATTAAATGCACACTCATATGCAGTTTCTCTCCCTAAAGAGGAAGTGCTCATTGCGCTGTGCTGACTTTGAGTCTTTGCCCCTTAGTGTGCTCACGGTGAAGCATTGGATTTTTATGAAGTTTAAAAGTCTCTAAAAGCTGTGTTTTATATCCGAGGAGAGCATGTCTGTCGCTGATGTATGGTGCAAATCGACTGAGCTAATTGCTGCATTTTTGATGTGCGCTTCATTATTCATTGTAGCAAAATGGAGTTTTGAGACTTTAAAAAGTTGGAGCGTAAGTGTGTATGCATTATTACTGTTAAATACATTCAATTCATGTGTATACACTGTGCCTTTGTGTATGTGTGATGTGTGTGTGCATGTGTTTGTATGCATTTGTTTCTAGGAGACTAACTTGCAGTCTTCAAACCTTTTGCCCCGCAGGCATTGCCTGCAGCGTTAGCTCCCAGAAGCTCCATGTCTTTTTTCTACTATCTCTCTGTTTCATAGTTCTGATAAGGAATTTGTTTATGTGTGGACGTCTCTGGATCCGTCCAAAGCAGCTATAGATATGATTATTAAAGCATAAGTTTGCAGAATTCAATTAGTTTTGTATTGTTACTGGATCAGTAGTATAATATATAATATATATATATATATATATATATATATATATATACATACATATATATATATATATATATATATATATATATATATATATATATATATATATATATATATACATCACAAAAAAAAAAATATATATATATATATATTTTTTTTTTTTTTTTCTTGTGATATGTTAGTCTGCAATATTGAGAGACAAGAGGCTCGTTACCCAAACTTTACTAGTGCACAACACCCTGAAATATAGAAGAATATTTATTTATCTAGTTAGTGTGCACCTGTGCTATTCTCTCTTTTTTTTTATTGCACTCAGCTTAATATTTATTTTTCTAATACAATCATATTTACACACACATATGAACCTGAATCATCCGCATTATCATTTTGCTAAATATCACAATTGATTATACATTTCAAGAGTCCCAAACAAAAGTGTAAACTCATGAAATGGTGTTAATTTTAAGATTGCAATGGCGTGTGTCATTGTGGCTGGGTTCATTACAGATGTCACTGCCCCTGTCCTCAGAGCTGTAGCACTCGGGCTTAAAGCATGAATGATTCACATTTTCTTGCATAACCAGGGACTTTGTGCCAGGCACACGTGGGATACACTTTCCCTTCAGAGCTACTTCATAGGAGAGAGCTACGGAACTAAAGGAAGCACGTTCACAGTCTTTTGCATTATACCAGTAGCATTGTCCTTTGATGTATCAGTTGTCGCGTGAATTGTAAAACTATGTTTCCAAAGGGTATCCAGCCATATTTATTTATTTATTTATTTTTTTAATCTGATTACTGATTTCGCTACACAAATACTAGACATATAGAGAAGAAGTCAAGTACTCAGTTGTTTTTCCAACAACCCTTATGATGAACAGCATTCGCAAAACACACCATGGTGTTTTTGAACATGCAGTGATCACACAGCTAGAATTTCAAACTTATCTTTGTACTGGTGTGTGATGAAATGAGGCAAACCCCTCTGTTTTTTATTTATTTATTTATTGGTATTTAATTCCTGCATTTAAAAAAAAATACAAAATAAATGAGGGGAAAACATTTATATTTTACTATTAACAAGAACATGATACTTAAAAAAAAAAAAAAAAAAAAAAAAAAACATGACATAAAACCATGTCACATCCAAATCTTTAACCAAAGTTTTTAAAAATACTATTAAAAGTATTTTTTACATTGCTAACATAGGTTGTACAGACCCTGTCTTCCTAATTAATTAGAATTCAGTCTAATACAGTAGTTTGTGTTTTATTTTTTTTCTGTTGATTATCTTTGTAAGTTGTAAAAAAAAAGGCAACACCAATTCTTAGTCTCTTGTTTGTGATTTCATGTCAGAACCACATAAACTCTGTGCTCTGTTCTTTGCTCTGAGCTTGCAAATTAATATGAATAAAAATAAAGGGATTAAAGTATTTTTTGTCACAAGCCAAATACAATTTTGAAAGCCCTCTGGTCAATGTAACATTCATGCAAGATCATTTATGTTCATTAGTTGAACAGTTGCATGCTTAATAATAAATGCATAGTTTTCTCCAACACTGAAAGGCATTGCTGCATATAAATGTTGTTTGTCAATAACGCTAACGAAATCTGACAAGGCTCTGGTAGCTTGCTAAGGAGGGAGTCTGTAAGAAGTTTGTGCACTCAAATGGAAGTCGGTTATCTTGTTGCAGTGTTGGTCGGGATTCTGATATTGTCACAATATTGCACTCCAGTGAGCACTTTGTGTGTGTATGATGGGGGTCTTCTTTCTTAGAAGACTACGGGGCCGATAATTTAACACTGGAGGTTATTGCATCTGAGCTTCCTGGATCTGGGCTGATTCAGAAATGCCAAGAAGGGTGCATGACCTTTTCAGCCTCCATGCACTAATCCTCAGCACACATGAAGCACCTGCAGAAGAATGGCTCCTGTATCACATGCTCCGCTCTGGACTAAAAACGAGTCTATGTTTAGATGTGTAGTTTATTTGCACGGTATGTAACGACAGATAAAAGAGGAGGAAGCAATTGCAGGCGATCAGATGTAGTTTATTGAGAAAGAGAGTCCAGGATGTTGGCAATGGCAAGGAAGGTCTACGGTGGCGTGAGATGAGCTGGGTGGTGAAGTCGGCGGTGCAGGTGAAGGTGGTCAATGGTTGAAACCAGGAACAGACCGGAACACTGACACGAGGACGACAACACTTAATCCACTCCAGCACACGAACACGGAAGACGGTAATCCAACTAGGACACGAAGACATGAGTGAGGATCTGACAACAGAGAGAGAGCGAGGTGAGTATAAGTAGCTGAGGTGTGATGAAGATCAGCTGGAGCGAGACAATCAACACCCAGGTGATGACAATCAACTAAACGAGCACATGGAGACAACGTAAGTACAAAAACAATCACAAAACATGACACGGAGGAAACACTGGATTTCCTACCGTGACAGTACCCTCTCCCCTAGGACGTCACCTGACGTTCCCAGCCTGCTTTACCTGTAGATTGTAATCATCTATAAGGTGGTGATCCAATATGTCCCGAGCAGGAACCCAGCTTCTCTCCTCCGGACCGTAACCTTCCCAATCCACCAAGTACTGAAAACCGCGTCCCCTCCGTCTAGAGTCCAGAATACGATTAACCGAATAGGTGGTCTCCCCATTAACGAGACGAGGCGGGGGGGGAACCGGAGCAGGCGGATTAAGACGGGAAGAAATCACCGATTTAATTTTGGACACGTGGAACACGGGATGAATCCTCCTGTACGCCGGAGGAAGGCTAAGACGCACGGTTACCGGATTAATAATCTTGGTAATAGAAAACGGGCCAATAAATTTGGGAGCAAGTTTGTTAGAAACGGAACGCATAGGAATATTCTGGGTAGAAAGCCACACTCTTTGACCGACGACGTAACGGGGAGGCTTCGACCGGTGGCGATCGGCCTTAGCCTTGGTGCGCGACCTAGCCTGGAGCAGAGCTCTGCGAGCTCTGGTCCAGGTGCGGTGACACCTCTGGACTAGTGCGTGTGCGGAGGGGACCGAAACCTCGGATTCCGTACTGACAAAATTAGGTGGTTGGTACCCTAAACTACACTTAAATGGAGACATGCCCGTAGATGACACTGGCAAAGAATTGTGTGCGTACTCCACAACTGAGAGTTGCTGACACCAGGACGAAGGATTATTGGAAACCAAACATCGCAAAACCCTCTCGACATCCTGATTGGCTCGTTCGGTTTGACCATTGCTCTGGGGATGGAACCCGGAAGAAAGACTAACAGTCGCTCCTAACAATTTACAAAATTCTCGCCAAAATTTGGACACAAATTGGGGACCCCTGTCAGAAACCACGTCTGTCGGGAGGCCATGTATGCGGAAGACGTGGTCAATGACAGCTACCGCTGTTTCCTTGGCTGAAGGTAATTTGGGCAAGGGAATAAAATGAGTCGCCTTCGAGAACCGGTCCACTACGGTTAAAATCACCGTATTGCCTCTAGAGGGCGGGAGGGCGGTGATAAAATCTAGCGAAATGTGGGACCAGGGTCTTGAAGGGACAGACAGCGGTAAGAGTAACCCATCTGGAGGTCGATTGGAAGTCTTACCAATAGCGCAAACTGAACAAGCCAAGACGAAATCGTGGACGTCACGAGCCATACCAGGCCACCAAAATCGTTGCTTGACTAGAAATCTAGTTCTACTAACCCCTGGGTGACAAGCAACACTGGAACAATGACCCCACTGGAGAACGTCTGACCGTAACCCCTCCGGCACAAACAATCGGTTCGGTGGGCAACGAGCCGGGGGCGTTACCCCTTCTAAGGCGGTCAACACCTTCGATTCGACCTCCCATCTGAGCGCGGAGATAATGATGGTCCCCGGTAAAATGGGCTCGGGAGTAGCAGTACGATCGGAACGCTCAAAAAGACGGGATAAAGCATCGGGTTTGATGTTTTTGGAACCCGGCCGGTAAGAAAGTGTAAAATCGAAACGACCGAAAAACAATGCCCACCGAGCCTGCCTGGAGTTAAGTCTTTTGGCGGTTCTAATGTATTCGAGATTCTTATGGTCCGTCCATACAATGAAAGGTACACCCGACCCCTCAAGCCAGTGACGCCATTCTTCCAGTGCAAGTTTGACTGCCAACAACTCTCGATTGCCAATGTCATAATTAACTTCTGCAGGAGATAAACGGTGAGAATAATACGCGCACGGATGCACCTTTCCGTCTGAGGATGCGCGTTGGGATAACACTGCTCCTACCCCCACCTCTGACGCGTCGACCTCCACTATGAATTGACGTGAACGATCAGGGGTGACGAGAATGGGAGCTGAAACAAAGCAGCTTTTCAGTTTGACAAACGCAGCCTCAGCTGCGTCTGACCACCTGAACGTCAAACTAGGGGAGGTCAAGGCGGTCAGAGGAGCGGCTAGTTGGCTGAAATTGCGAATGAAACGCCGGTAAAAATTGGCGAACCCCAGAAATCTCTGCAGGGCCTTGCGAGACTCTGGGGATGGCCAATTTACCACAGCCTTAACCTTCTCAGGATCCATGCGAACACCCTCAGTCGAAATGATGTGTCCTAGAAAAGAAACAGACTGTGCATGAAAAACGCATTTCTCCGCCTTGACAAACAATCCATTCTCTAGCAACCGCAGAAGCACTCGTCGTACGTGTTGCACGTGTTCCTGGAGAGACGAAGAAAAAATCAATATGTCATCCAGGTAAACATATATGAACAGATCGACCATGTCTCGCAACACGTCATTAACGAGTGCTTGAAAGACTGCCGGCGAGTTGGTTAGCCCGAACGGCATAACGCAGTACTCAAAATGGCCTCTAGGGGTGTTAAAGGCAGTCTTCCACTCATCCCCCTCCCTGATGCGGACCAAATGATAAGCATTACGTAAGTCCAATTTAGTGAAAACGGACGCTCCCTGCAACCTCTCAAAAGCTGAAGACATAAGCGGTAAAGGATAGGTATTCTTTACCGTTATGTTGTTCAGCCCTCGGTAGTCAATGCAAGGTCGCAAGGATCCGTCCTTCTTTCCCACAAAAAAGAACCCCGCCCCCGCTGGAGAAGAAGAAGGGCGGATAAACCCCGTTGCTAGAGAACTGGATATATATTTCTCCATGGCCGCCGTCTCTGGAATAGACAAAGAATATAACTTGCCCTTAGGCGGAGAAGTACCTGGCAATAACTCTATCGCACAGTCATAGGGACGATGAGGAGGAAGAGAATCAGCACGAGACTTACTGAACACCTCCTTCAGGTCGTGGTACTCCGCGGGCACGCTAGCCAAATCCACTGCTTCCCCCTGAAACACAGACTCAGAAACATTAACACCAGCAGACAAAAGACAAGACAAATGACATTCCTCGCTCCAGCTAACCACAGATCCAAGGCGCCAATTGATCCTGGGGTTGTGTTTCTGAAGCCAGGTGTGACCGAGAACGATGGGGGATTGAGGTGAGTCCGTGATGTAAAATGATATCTCCTCAGTATGGTTGCCAGATGTGGTGAGGGAAACAGGTAAGGTGGTCTGAGTGATGACTGGTAGTCTGTGTCCGTTGAGAGCAAAGGGTGCAATGGGGTGTTTGAGGGAGGTGAGAGGAATGTTAAGCTTACAAGCGAACTTGAAGTCCATGAAATTACCCTCTGCCCCAGAATCCAGCAAGGCGTGATGCTCGAGTGCGTGGGTGGACCACCGTAGACTCACCGGAAGGAGTGTCGATGTAGATGAGGTCTTCCTGGCAGAGATCCCACCCGATAGTAGCCTCCGTTTTACTATCGGGCTTGGTCTTTTACCGGACAACGCTGGATGTGATGTTCTTGACTGCCGCAGTATAAACATAGTCCCAGGGATCTCCGCCTGATCCTCTCCTCCCGGGAGAGCCGAGCTCGCCCCACCTGCATGGGTTCATGATCTCCCGGTGGGCTGACCGCAACATCTGAGCGCTGATACTGAGCCTCCGGTCTGTTCGCGAGAACTGTTCTCCCCCTCCGTCTGGTGGCTTGATCGAGTCGATTGTCAACTCTGATGGTGAGGTCAATCAGACTATTGAGAGAAGTGGGGAGCTCGACGGCGCGGATCTCCTGTTGGATGCGGTCAGCCAACCCATGCAGGAAGTGATCCCACTGCGCCTCTTCGTTCCACTTACACTCCGCCGCCAGGGTGCGGAACTCAATCGAGTAATCGGAGACGGACCTTTCCCCCTGACGTAGGTCCGTGAGAAGGCGAGCCGCTTCCCTCCCGGCGACGGAGCGGTCGAAGACCCGTCTCATCTCTTCCGAAAGGGCGTGGAACGAGGCACAGCAGCTGTCTTGGTTTTCCCACACCGCCGTCCCCCAGAGGGCAGCCCTTCCCGTAAGTAGTGATAAGACGAATGCCACCTTCATTTCCTCGGTGTAGAACGTGCGGGGCTGCATGGCGAAGTGCAGAGAACAATGAGACAGAAATGATCGACAGAACTCTGGCTCACCCGCATATTTCTCCGGGATGGGGAGGCGTGGTTCGGGCTGGGAAATCCCCCCGGAGACGATCGGCGGTGTGGGTGGCGTGGGAGGCGCAGCGGGTGACGGTTGTTGTTGGTGTTGCGTCTGGAGAGCGAGCTCGGACACCTTCGTCACCATTGCTTGGAAGGCTCGACCCATCTCATCTATCGCCTTGTCTTGGCGATCCATACGACCCACAGCTCGTTGCAGAAATTCTTCCAGATGAGATGGGGAGCGGTCGCCTGCTGCTTCCATGATGGTCAGATCCTTCTGTAACGACAGATAAAAGAGGAGGAAGCAATTGCAGGCGATCAGATGTAGTTTATTGAGAAAGAGAGTCCAGGATGTTGGCAATGGCAAGGAAGGTCTACGGTGGCGTGAGATGAGCTGGGTGGTGAAGTCGGCGGTGCAGGTGAAGGTGGTCAATGGTTGAAACCAGGAACAGACCGGAACACTGACACGAGGACGACAACACTTAATCCACTCCAGCACACGAACACGGAAGACGGTAATCCAACTAGGACACGAAGACATGAGTGAGGATCTGACAACAGAGAGAGAGCGAGGTGAGTATAAGTAGCTGAGGTGTGATGAAGATCAGCTGGAGCGAGACAATCAACACCCAGGTGATGACAATCAACTAAACGAGCACATGGAGACAACGTAAGTACAAAAACAATCACAAAACATGACACGGAGGAAACACTGGATTTCCTACCGTGACACGGTACTTATTGTTTTCTTTGTTGTAAACAATTATTGTGAATTGAATATGTAACTTAAATAAAATAACAATATATTTACTTAGTTATTATAATTACTAATCAGCTGTTCTTGCAGCTTTAGGAATAACACAAATAATGCAAGTCAGTAGAGAGATACATTCAGTTTCTTTAAGTAGCACTAAAAAAGTATTACATTTAATTGAATATTATTAAAAATATACTTTTTTTTTTTTTTTCCTGACAAGCTGATAACCTGCATGTGTCTCAGCACACCCTCTTTCATAAACTGAAGAACTGCTTCCTACACTGCTGCTCAGCTCGTTCTACTTGAAACTGGCATAGTCGATTCCTGGTCACCCAGCGGCTATGCAATGAATGCTCAGTGGACAGAACTGTCACCAGTCCCATCATACCACAGAAGAGGACCCATTTTGTAATGAGGTTTACAGACAGTTCTGGCCACCAGAGAGAGGAAACACTCAAACACGCACTTACAAGGTTAATTAAAAATGTAGTACCACACCGACACCAGCTAAGATAAAGGTGAAAGTTAAGAAAAGGAGAGCGATATTCTAATGAAAATAGTCCCCCCACCCCTTCACTTTATTCCCTTAATCACTGATTACTCTCAACTCGTTAATTGAAGATAATCATAGGTTTTTAATTTTCAAATGTAGGTTAGTAGAGAAAGTGAGAGAAACCATCACAAATGTCAAGGGGTTTCAGAGTGACGCAAATAAAGATCTTGCTGTTTAGTGAATATATTAGTTAAAATGAATGCATTGTGCAAAGCAAAAGGACAGTGCAATGGTAGTCTTTGATATTAGTGCTGCCAGCTCTCAAAGGTTGTGCAATAATCTTCGTACTCTGTCTTAATGCAGCTTTTGTTTTAGAAATAGTAAATTGTAGCATCTCATAGATTTAATGGAAATTGATCCATTTTGATTTCTGGAATAATTGTCCAGTCCCATATATGTACCAGAAGCTCGTATTTTACAGATAATGCAACCATTAAGGAATAATTCATTTCTAAATATGCTTCACAAATTCTGCAAAGACAGACTGGCCAATTTACTCTACCATGCTTATTCAGTATGTTGTTTCTTTGTAGACTGGCCTCCTAAAGCACTTTTCACAGTAGTTGTTGTATTGTAGGTGTAGCAGATGTCCATGATATGATAAAACAATCCAAAACTGCTGCTTCATTAGTATTCAGTATTCATAGGTATTTTGCAGTGATGTTTATTTATATATTATTATATATTATATATTATATATATATTAATAATTTATAAAACTATTCTGGGGTTGTTGCCTTCATATTTAGGTTGTCTAATTCGAAAGAAAAGTGTTGGGAAATATTCCCTCCGGTCTGATAATTGTTTTACTCTCTCTGTCCCATTTGTGAGAACTGAATTGGGAAAAAGGGCTTTTTTTGTACGCAGCTCCATTTGAATGGAATTTACTCCAAACAAAATTGAAATTACAAACTTTGTTGCCTATGGAACATTTTAAATCTATTATTCGGTCATTCGAAGAAGACTCATTGATTTGTAATTGTTTTTAAGTGTTTTCAATTGTACATTTGTTGTTTTAATTTGTAAGTGTGACTGTAACTGCTGTCCATTCTTGGCCAGGACTCTCCTGTGAAAGAGATTTTAATCTCAGAGAGATTTTCCTGGTTAAATAAAGGTCAAAAAAAAAAAAAAAAAAAAAAAATATATATATATATATATATATATATATATATATATATATATATATATATATATATATATATATATATATAAATTCACTACCGTTTAAATGTGTGAGGTATAACGTTTCATGCCATTTCATTTAAAGTACAGTAGCTACTGCACTTACATTACTGCAGCTTTGTCACACACACACATAAATGAACAAAAGCAATGTTAATGTTACACCATATCATTTAAACACTGTCCTTAACATGTACTACTTCTCGAGCCTCTGTCATAATTCTAGCATATAAAAACTGCAAATTACTAAAAAAAATCCCATCTAAATTTAATTTCTATGTGAATTTGCAATTAAAATGTCTTTCTTGGACAAAGAGTCTCCTTTTGCTGATAAACCTGTAGGACTAATTCATTGTGTGTGAGCACTGAACTTGGTTACTCCGGCAGTCCTATTGGATAAGTTCTGGCAAATCCGGCTCAGACCAGGCTTTAGAAATAGTTTTCTGAAACTCTTAACACTATATATACACATTAACTATTTAGTGCTTTTCAGTGACTGTAAAAATAAATAAATAAAGTTAAAATTACGTTATGTACGTGTATTGTACCATACATACAGTATTAATACCTATAATACTAATGAGATTAAATTGTGTCTTGACTCACTTTATGATACATAGATACACAGATTGTTTTATTTATTTATTTTAATATTTTTTTCAAAGTTGGCCATCTAGCCTAAGGACAACTTGAGATTCATAAATGATGCATTGAGTTTAAATTAGGCATATGATGTTCATTTGTATTTATTACCTAAAATATTAATTAACTCTTTATTGAAAATCCCTGCTAACAAGACCTAGTATGAGATAAAAAAACAATAGAAATATGAATTTATATTTATATTTATGCATGTTGTTACACTGTTCTGTGATTGCCATTCATAGCTACAGAGCAATGCTTGATGGGAAAACATAGGGAAAAGAGGCCAGGGTTTATTTTACCGTGCTTCAACAAAATTACGTTCTGAGAACTACGTATTCAGAAGGCTCTCTTGCTGTATCTTCTCCCCCTCTCTCTCTCTCTCTCTCTCTCTCTCTCTCTCTCTCTCTCTCTCTCTCTCTCTCTCTCGCTGCCCATGTTTCTGTCTCTCTTTGGCTGTAATTTAGCTGAATAGGCATATCATGAATTTAACTGGGGGAAGAAAGCTGGGTAGTGAGCCAGGCTTTCTGTGCAATGCTTCATCAAAGTCAGCCAAGTGTATTAAACATACCCACTAGGCTGTGGTATAAAAGTGCTGTTTGCCATTGCAATTGGGGGCTCAAATTGAAAAAAAAACAACAACACTTCCTCTCAAGAAAGGGGTGTGGTGTTACTGAGCCCACCCAGGTAATGTCTGTTGTAGGTGGGACTCAAACAGGCATGGCATAAATAAGTATGAAGCATGTCTTTTTTTTTTTTTTTTTTTTTTTTTTTTTTTATAATGACGATTTTGAGCTGCAGCTCTTGTTGATATGCATTATTATTTTTATTATAATGTACTCCATTTTAACAACATTTAGCTTTCCGTTGTCCAGTACTATTTTAAAAAGTAAAGTTTCTTTATTGGCATCAATGGGTCCATAAAGAATCTTCGACATCCATGGAACATTTCGATGAATAAAAGGTTCTTTACATTTTAGATTATTAAAAAGTTATCCACTCTAAGACAAAAATGGTTATTTTAAGAGCTGCTCACTGAAAGGTTCTTTGTGTAACTCAAAATGGCTATTTTGTGGCATAGTTTATGGAAACCCTTTTTGAACATTTTGCAGTTTCTTTTCTTTTACAGTAAATGTTTTACTATGGGGGGGGGGGGGGTTATCTACATGGGTTTTCTTAGTAAATGCCTCATAAAATATGGAAGATCATTAAAAAAAATGGTTGCATGTGAGGAATAAAAATCTGCATTTTAGTTTAGAATAAATGCTATCCTAAACGTTTGCCTATTAACTACATTATTTCATCTGCTCAAAACGTGGATATGAAACATTTCCAAGTAAAAAGTAAAATGATCTTTGCAAAATATATAGCCAGATGTTTTTTTTTTTTTTTGAAAGGTGGGAGTTACTATAGTTAGGATGCTGAATTGATTATGTTGTCAGTAGTAAAGAACCTTTGATGAAAGATTATGCAATCTAACAGTCTTCTTTAGAATAGGGATAACTTTTTACATAGAGGGTCAGTTTTGAGATTATGTTGTCTCAATATATCTGCTCTGCTCCTTTGGTATAACACACAGAAACAGCAGATACATGAAAGTCTTTGGGCAGTTAGATCATCATTTATTTAGTTTGATTACCCCTTAGTGCTTGGTTGTGGTGTGGCAAGGCTGAGCAACTGTCAAAGCATTAGCGAACTGTCACCGCTGAAAATACAACCTAAATCCCTCTGCAGATGAGACGTGTATTGGCCACTAATGCAATTACCTAGTCTACGTCCTTTGATATTCCCTCCCCCTCTTTGTCGTCCCTCTATCTTCACTCTTTCTCTCACTTTCATACCCACAGCACCACCATCACTGGAGCTTACCAGTGACATGGTTTTTTGGCACCACTTAATTGGAAACTCTATTAAAACATGTTCTGTCCTGTACTTCAGACTGTCTTGTCTAATCGCCAGTAGAGGAACTCTTAATTGAAGCTGTATGGAATGCATTATGGGAGAAAGAGAAAAAAAAAAAACGAGACAGACTCAAAAGGATGCAGCTCAGAGAAAACTCTAATTGAAGTATCTAAACTATAGTTTGTTACACATTGATTGAACTGTGGATGTATCAATGTCAGAGCTCTAAAACCAACCCCTCTGAGACAATAGTGTGTGAGGACATCTATATAAAATCCTGGGTGTGCATCTAACGGCTTAATTACTAAGGTGCCATCAATAACAATTCCAATAGACCTCTTACGAGGCATCAGTGCCAGACAGGGGTCAGTTGCACGCATTGATTTTCATAAACTACATGTGGATTTGAATCAACAGGAGCGGAAGATCGTGCATTAGTATTCAGAGTGGTTGTATGTGAAGTGAGTGCGGGAAACGGAGAAGGCCCTCTTCAGAGAATGTGTGGTGGAAACTACATCCTTCAGTGCAGGGACACCTGTGGTGCAGCCATGCATAACTTGTTTCTACAGCTTATCATAAAGCCCAGGGTACATGATCACAATGGCAACAAGATTTTAAGACACCAAAGAGATTTGAAGGTCAGGTGTGAAGACCTGTACGTGCTTCAGCTGCTTCTTTTGCTGTGTTCCAAAACCTAGTGAGCTGCATGTGATGGCAGCATGTTAAGACATCATAAATGACATTCCAAATGTTAGGACACTTTAAATATGCTCCCTCTTAAAAAAATTGTTTTGCCATGAGCTCATTGCAAAGCATTCTTGGATTGTCTTCCTTCAGAATACATGCATTTACTGTAGAATACAGTACATGCAGAGTTGCCAAAATGCTAAAAAGAATACATGTTAGCATGTTGACAACTTTTGCACGTGTTCTTAGAGAAGACAATCCCAGAATCCATTGCACTGAGCTTAAAGAAATGTTGTAGAAGCAGAAAGTCATGTGGAGGGTAAGGAGGAACTCACTTGCAGACAGGATGTACTAAACACAGGATTTATTTACACAAAAAGGGGAAAACAATGACTAGGACAGATACTAAATAACTTATAACTTAACACGATAAACAAAGACTCAAAACACAAGAACACTAACTACAAATAAACAATAACAGGTCTCACAACGTCTTCTTCCAAGACCAACACAGAGTAACAATATTTCACAGGAACATGTAGAAACACATATCACAATGTGGAAACAATCACAATGAACCGACAAAAGACAGAGCACACTAGGGGATCTAAATAGGAGAACCAATAAAAACACAACAGGTGGCACAGGTAAGGCAATCACGACAACTAGGATAACAAGGGGGGGCGGGGCAAGGGAACGAGACAACACAAGCACATGGCTCAAAGACAAGGTCATGTGCTTGTACACAAAACACGGGTCTGTCATGATCCTGCCTCAAGACTAGAGAAAAGTCAGGACATGAAGCCAGAATCATGACAGAATATAAAATATATAATTGTTATTTATTGAGGAATGCATTAATATGATAGATAAATAATACTGTATGAATGATGTATGAAGAATGATTAATTATCAATTGAGAACATTATTATGTTCTAGTGAAAATAGTAATATGGGCTGAGAGAAAATAATAAATAAAAAGAGTAGGGCTGCCTGTGAGTTCAGGCAACATATTTCAAACCAGTAGCATGAAAACACACCATTCCTCGCAGCCAAAAAACAGACTGAATTTAATTCAGCTAAAGGGAGTTGGGGGTAGTTCTGTATAGCTTGTTGGGGTTGAAATAAAGGTGTGAATCTCTTGCGTTTTCATATGGACAGTGTCTTATGAGGGTTTCAAACTTGCAGAGCAGGCTTAGGCAAAGTAGGACAAATGCCTCATTTGGTTTGGCTTTTGTAATTTTTGCAACTGCATACAGAGATGGCTCTGGGAGACAATACATTTTTTAGACTTTCTGTGACTTAAAATGCAGAAACCAAAAGCAACAATATCTGCAGAATGGAGAAGGGTTGGCCGTTCTCAAAACATGACATTTTATATAATTTTCAGTTTATGTGTTTGAGTGGAAAAAAATCAATGTTAAACAGAACTGATACAAACGCATAAAATGCTTTAAAAACTTTAAAATAGATGTCTGGAAAGTATTTAATAGGTCTGCCCCCCATGTATGATTTTTAGTTACTAGTAGTTATTCATTTAAGTCATTATTCATCTAATCACACGTTTATATTAAATTAACATCTATAATCCATAATGAGCCTTAACATATTCCGCACTCAAGCAGATGCATTAAGTTTGCCACAAAGCACAGGCAGAAGTAGCCTAATAAATGTGAAAAAGGAGACATTTTAATTATTTATTTACAATGTTTTCTTGTCGGCTGCAAGATGAATTTCACAGTGCTGACCCTCATCTCCACAGTATACTGTACGTGCCTTTAAAAAAAATGCAACCTTCACAGATTACATAATGCTTTAATTTTGAATTGGTTTGTTTAAAAGTAGACATTTATTTTAGTATGCATTACAAAGTATTTTATTTTTTTACATGCAATTATCCAAAATAAAACCAAACAAGATTTGTAACGAAGATAGAATACAATATGTAGAGAAATAGATACTGCACTCTAATATTTTAAGGAATATGATACACACCAGCATTTTTTTTTTTTTTTTTTTTTTTTTTTTTTTTACATTTATTCATTTAGCTGATGCTTTTAGCCAAAGCGACTTACAATTGCTATATATGTCAGAGGTCGCACGCCTCTGGAGCAACTAGGGGTTAAGTGTCTTGCTCAGGGACACATTGGTGTCTCACAGTGGATTCGAACCCAGGTCTCCCACACCACAGACGTGTGTCTTCTCCACTGCGCTAACACCACCCACTTTAATTGAATTATATGAAAGCAAGTTCATACAAGGCTCCCTTCAAAATCACTGAAGTTGTCAATTGATTAAGCTTTTATTTACATTGTGTGCATTTTGTTGATTATAATGAGAGAATCAGAGTTTAAACATCAGGGTGTTTTATTTATCCGTCCATTCCTTAGAGTTTCAAGTGATTTAGCTAAATCGTGCAGGTTTAATTTATTTGTTTCTTGTTTTAATTAGGCCTAAATAATGGAAGCGAGTGCCTCACGTTTTACTAAAATGAAATAAATAATTGATAAAACATGCATACATTTCTTAATCAGTGTACATATATCTTTTTCTCAAGAGGTTATATGCCAAAATACAGAACAGATAATGAATAACGAAGTACGTGTGTGACAAAAATGCATGCTGGGTAACACTTTAGAATAAGGTTCCATTAGTTAATGTTAGTTAACTACTTTCATTAACATGAACTAAGCAAGAACAATCCTTCTACAGCATTTATAAGTCTTAGCTCATGTTAATTTCAACATTTACTAACGCATTATTTAAATAAAAAGTTGTGCTTGTTAACATTAGTTAATGCACTGTGAATTACCATGTACTAACAATGAATAACTGTATTTCATTAACTAACATTAACGAAGATGAATAAATACAGTAATAAATGTATTATTCATTGTTTGTTCATGTTAATTAATACATTAACTAACATTTACTAATGGAACCTTATTCTAAAGTGTTACCGCATGCTGTTTTACTTAAGGATTTTAAAAATATAAATTAAAATGTATTTGTGACAAATATATGCCTAATATGTGAGAATATTGACATTTTGCATATAAGTAGCTCACTAAAATAGGCTACCACTTTTAATGCTCTGATGCTAAGTAAACCACAATTAGTTTAGCATAAGACAACACATAATTCATATTATATCAATAATACTGCACACCTATTAAATGTTTTAAATCTAAAATATGGTGTAATACTGTGTAGCTTAGAGAAAATATAAGCACAGGCTTGTAGGCTTGACATTTATCTTGCTTGAATTTGTTCTAAGAAACGCACATAAATTCATAACTTCATAACTTTTATCTGTGAATAAAAAAATAAATAAAAAAAAAATAATAATTCCCCCGACTAGTGCTGTCAAATGTAGCGCATTGGCTTGGCAAGGCTGACAGCTATTTGCGAAAATGTGCTTTGATGCACTCATTTGATAAAGATGGTAGCGCCACTCACAGTGGCAAAAAGCCCATTCTGGTTGGCCACCTACTGCATGCATATTTACCTTTTGCAGTCTGTATTTAAAATAAAGTTAGACCAAAATATCTGATGTTGATTTTCTTGAAAGGATACATAAAAATTCAATAGTGTCTCTTTAACAGGAGTGTGTTACGGCTATAAATAGCAGTTTAGCTTAGGATAAGGCAAAATAGTTATATGGCAATTTACACAAGTCAATCTATTCATGCTGCTAAAAATTACTGTACCAACAAATGTGAAAAGTGACTTATTGGGTTAACATTTAATTAATCTATCAAAGCATTTTTTACTCAATTGCAATTATTATTATTATTTATTTATTTATTTTTAAATACAGAAAATACATTTATCCTTATCAGATTATTCATTGTTGTTTGCATTGAATATGTGTGTTTGACATAAGCATTATTTGTATGAGTTCCTGTGTGTCTTTACCTTTCCTGTGAAGTAGCTTGCTAAGTTGTGGTAAATGACTAATTTCTCCAAAATGCTGTTTACGTGTATGCTTAGACTAGAGGACAGTTCTCACTAAGAAAACAACCATGCTGGCATGCATATTTGCACTTGTGGATGTATTTATTTATTTTTTTGATTCCTTGATTATAGTTTTGTCTTCCACGGGAATGTAATCCACACAACAGAATTGGAATCATTTTTTTAGAAGCAGGACGCATGTAATTTCAGACTTCCTGTATTTGCCTCTCGTCACAGGATGCAGATCGTCCTCTTTGACTGAGAGTGTGTCGGGAACATCTCCCTGGTTGCACTGATACACCAGTGTGGAAGCTAATTAAAAGTGAATCTGTGAATAGCAGACAGTTAAAGAAGGAAAGAGGCACAATTAACTGGGGGTGACAGATGTGTCAAACTCCTGTACACCTCACATATAAATCTAAACTGATGCTCGAATGACCACACGAACAGGTGTGGAATAAGAATTGCTCTGCACCGTTCAATGCTGTTGCACTTATTGGGTCACGGTCGATCTCCCACCCTGCCTTCTCTTTTCGTTTTTTTTTTTTTCATTTTTTTCATTTTTTTCTCCTTTTCTAAAATCTTTCCCTTTTCGCTGGGGCACAGCTGCGGCATGTCTCTCAGTCTCCTGGGAGTGAAATGAAGAAGAAAGAGCTGAAAGAAGTAGACTGACAATAGAGGGAGAGGTAGAGAATGAAGGTGGAGGGCGGGAGGGAAGTTTTTGCTAAGTCCCTTCTTGACCATCCTTGGCAGGTCAGGGAGACGGTTGCCAGTTGGATCACCAGTAGCACACAGATGGCTCTTCCACACCGGTGAAGAAACCTTCACCTGCCCTGACCTCCCCAACATAAGCAGCCCAAACAGACAGAGAACAAGTTGGCAAAAGAGATCTTAAACAAAGCAGCTTCCTTCAGTAACAAGCCACTCAAATGAATTAAAAAAGGCAAAATTGCCTCACTTCATTACAAATCTTATTTTTCGTTTGTTTTCGATTCCCTAGTGCTCATGCTTATGGACCGTCCTGCTTACACTTGTGTGGTAACAGCCTGGTACTGCTGTGTGCATCCAGGTGAATGTTTTCAGCTCCACTCTTTCTGTCCATTGTGCATGTGTGCAGAAAAGTAAATGTGCATGTGTGTCTGTGTGTGTGCAAGTTTGGAGGAGGCCACAGCTGCATCGTTGAACCATTCAGCACAAGCTTCCTCTCAGGCTCATTTGACACTCGATTAGCTCACACCTGAGCAAGACCTCTGCCCATACATCAGCCCACACCCCCGACATCAAGCACACCTGCGAACAGTGACAGGCACAGTCAGCAATGCAAACGCTAGCTCTCATTGGTCAAAAGCTGGTAGCTGTTAAAAACGTTCTTTCCCAATCTGAAACTTTAGTTTTCTCCGATTTAACCCTAATGTTCTGGTGAGAATGACTCGAGTTTGTTTCTTCTCTCTGACTTTTTTTTTTTTTGCTCTAGCATTTGTTAAAGGGACAATAAGTAACTTTTTAGGTATTTTATTATCTAAAATCAATATTTTTATTCATAAATATGCCCTCAATGGTGTACAAATACCTATGCCAATGTTTAAACTAATCCTCATAAATGAAGAATTTATTATCTTTATATACATGGGACGGGTAGGTCGACGGAGGCTTCCATGTAGTTCCGCCATCTTGCAAAACTATAATGGCAGAGAGGGACAAAAAGTACTAAGCCAACGCGTTTCCACAACGCGTTTTCGGTCAGAGCCAGAAACGCAGGTGCAGAGCAGTGAGAGGCGCTTGAAACTGCACCTGCAAGTTTAAAAGTCTGGATTGCATTCTTATTATGGACCGTACATATGCCGCGCCACAGGAGAAGAAAACATCGTCGCCAAAACAGTCAAAAATAGAACGTAAAAGGAAACGTGACCGTAGATTACAGAAAACAAGAGTTAATGTCGGGGAAGCTTTTTCTAGGTGGAAAGAGCTAATGCTGGATAAAGATTTCAAAAGAGACGCTGAAGTGGCCAGTTTTGTTCTCGACAGGTAAGTCAGTGTTACAATCTATATTACAATATTTTTTTTATATCTAACAATGCACATTATTCAGAAAATATAACGAATAAAGAAGACATAACTACTAATTACAATATTTCATGTTTTCCACAGTCAGTAATTCATACTGTAACATTCGTTTGTTTATGGTCATGTTGCAGTTTGTTTGAAATAACACACCTGTTCACCTGAAGGAAAAATCGACGAGTGCTATTAGAAGACATCCTGTCAAAGCTTTTTGGTACATATCGCCTACCGTAGATGCAACGCGCATTTGAAAAAGCGAGGCGCTGGAGAGCAAAATGAGTTTGAATGCAAAATACAATTTCACCACTAGATGGGAGTAATTCCTACTTAGTGTCCCTTTAATCTAGGTTAAAGCTTCTTTCTAAGCATATTTTGATAATAAATTAATCTCCATTAATTTATACAACCTGAAATTGAACTAATCTCCATTAATTTATACAACTTAAAATTGTAACGATATTGTTTTACGTATTGTATATGTATTGTTAACTGTAATTTCATGTCCAATATTACGTTAAAGTGAAATGAAAATTCACCATATTTATTTTGCAAAAAAGTCATCCATGTGTAATTTAATTAATTAATTAATTAATTAATTAATTAATTTGGTTACTTCCTACTTTTATTTTATTTTTAATTAAAAAAAGTCTATTTTTTGTCACATGACAATGTTTTCCAATCATTTAGTCTTCTTTAAACCCACCTTCTCCACAACTGACTGCAAGGTTATATACGCTTTTTAAGTGCATGGACCATATCTCAAAATCCAACCAATAACTGATGACTAATCTCCATTTAACATTTTTTTTTTTTTATATATATATATATTTTAATTCTTTTTTTAATAAGTCACACTCAGATACACAACACAAAATAAACAAAAAAAGATTTTGCTGATGCTCCTGTTCATGACATTATATAAAGTTAATATATAAAGTCTTATTTTTAAGTTTTATCCAAAACCTATTAAGGAAATATTAAACTATGCATGCACTTTTAAAAAATAGGACTGTATTCATTTTAGTAATGTTTTGCTCTGACAAGAACGATGAAGACATATACACATAAAATGCAAGTCATCTGTTCGCATGTGAAAATTTATGTTTTAAAGCATAATGCAGCATTTCCATGGAGAATGTTTGATCAAGTGGAAATTTTTGTATAATCAGATGGCATAAGATCAGCAAAAGTCATGAAGAATCAATGTGGTGCTGAAATGTTTAGTATGTTTTTAAACTGTTAAAATGCCTTAGGGTCTCTAAAAACCAAACAGAATATGAGGGTTAAAAACTTTTAGGGTCACAGAGTCATATGTTTTATTGATATGTTACCTCTGAGATCATACTAAATATCTGTGTCTGAGCAGAATTCAACAGCAAACATCTCCAGTGAAATGTATTTCTCACAACACTGAAGATCCAGAAGGAGCCTCAGTATGAAGATTGAAGCTTCTCATTAAATGTGGCTCAGCAGTTTCACAATAACACAATTCCTCTTTTGTTTTGTTTTTTACATGTCTATACAAAATCAGTTTAAATCACCTTCTGTGTCAATCACAATCAGTGTTTCTTAAGGGTCTCTCCCGTTTCATTTTCAAGGTGGCATTAGATCTTTATTTTTTTTCTTGTCAGCTACCAGCTTGCCAGTGAACTCACGGATTTGGCTCGCTCAATTATGCAATTTATACATTTTGGTGTGGCCTTTATGAGCTAACTGCATATTAATAGCCTAATTAAAAGGAGACAAGAAGTTTAGTTTGAGTGACGTTTGTGAAGAGACATGGTCTTCCAATGTGTAGCCCACAAGAGTAATTATAGCAATGTCTGAAGAGTTGGTTCAGGAAGTTGATAAGGAGTGTGAACTCCTCAGCTCAAGAAGACAAAACGTGAAAGTCCTCTCCGAACTCATTCATGAAATCTGCGGCATAATTAAGCAAAATCTAGTATCTAATCTAATAACTAGTTGCTATATGCTTTTATTTAAATTAGACTTGGCACATATCAAATGCGACCTGATGCCAGCTTTTCTGCTTACTTTGACAAACCCTGACAGACTCTTGGGAAGAACGGCAGTAAAAGTATGTAGGACGTTTTATCAGGTGCTGCTCATGTGTTTGTACTGTGTGTGTGTGTGTGGGTGTGCACGTGTGTGTCTAAAGAGGGGTGAGACAGTCACAAGGATAATGTTCCTCTCTCTCTTTCTGGCCCATTCTTCGGTCTGGAAGTCCACCTTGGCTGGCTCTTCACAGCAGGCCTGTGGTGAAATAGACATCTATCCGACAGAGAGGTTAATAATTGTGCACCTGGCTCTCCACAGGGCCCTGTTCCCTCATTCTTACCTCTTATTTAATCAAACACAAGAGGTAAAATACATGAGGTTGTGTAAGACAAGCTATAGTCTATATGCAGCCCTGTTGTCAAAGGCATTTCCAAGCCACTAAAAATGAACAATGATGCGTAACAAAAGCCTGGTTTCTTTGGGAGAAATATTTCTTCCAAATCAGCATATAAGAATGATTTTTGAAGGAATAGTGTAACACTGAAGACTGAAGTAGTGGCTGTCAAAAATTCAGCTTTGCCATCAAATGAATTAGTTTCATTTTAAAATAGTATTTAGATAAAAATATATTTATTTTATATTGTAACAATATTTCACAATATATTTCACAATATTATTAAATAAATGCAACATTGGTGAGCATAATGGACCTATATGAATAGAATAAAAAGTTATATTAGTATGTGATCCACAGCACAGTTAAAGGCTTTTTAATCATTTTTTTTTTACTATTTTTTTTTTCTTTTTCTTTTTTTTTTCTTTTTTTTTTAATGTGGAGTATGAAGTAGCCCATGCATTGAAGCAGACCTTTTTGTCAATTCAAAGTCTCTGTATCTGCACATAGTAAGTAAAGTATATAAACACAAGTGCCCATAGATTAAAAGCTGTCTAGCTGTGATGAGAGATAAATGGGGGTACGTGCCGAAGGTAGAGCATGAAAAGAAACAGAAAAGGAGAGAGAAAGCTGCTCATCTAGAAAGGGGAAACCCATCATATCAATTTCAGCCGGCCTAGGTAGAGAGACCCCTCCACCTGCCTTCAAAGCACATGAAAGATTGTCTGCAGATCACAGTCAATCAGCCACATTCAGTTCCAGACTGGCCCAGCCTGAGTTCACTCCACTCCAATGACTTTCACACAGCACTTCTGAAACGCTCCCTCTCTCTGGCTTTCTCTCTGCACAGCTCATGTACTCTGGCTGACATTATGTAGTGTGACCTTTGATATTCTTCTGAAAGTCTGGAAAGCATTCCACACTAATGAATGCACAGAATGGTTGTTTGGAGGGAGGGAGAAAGTGCAAATGATGTGATCACTTGACATTATCAATTACAATGCTATTACTCTGATTTTTAAGGTCAGCAGTTACTTAAGTTTTTGCCTCCAGTCAGTTTGGACCTCAAACGATGATGGTGATGATGATGATGGAACCCAAGGTACAAACAGGCTTCTTTAATTGCTGTAATATGCAATTTTTGATTACGTGATTAGGCACTGCCTTTCAAACCCATCCTTTACACAAGTTGTTGTCTCATAACCTCATATCATGCTTAAAATAAAGGCTCATTAAAACACTATTGCATTGAGTTGGAAACCTTGAGAGGAATTCAGGCATCCACATAAAGGTTTGTGTATTTTAAAAAGATCAAATAAAGTGTAATTTATTACAGTGTTACTATTAATGGGAGCTACATCTATATTCTACTAATTTTTTTGTTTAATTAGACAACATTTAAGGAATTCTAGTGTATAATATCCCATGTTGCCTTTTCCCCTTCAAGAAAACAAGCCTTATTATTTTGCAGAGGTTTAAATCTTGTCTGAATCCCCTGCTTGGTCATATAGTTGAGCTAGGGAGAGTCACATGTTCAAATTTATATACATATGTATATAAATCAGTGTACATCTGTCTGTTAGTATATGGATTTATTTTCAGGAGGGAGTGCCATCATTCATGTTTGTGTTATGATGAAAATCTCCCTCAAAGCTTGTAAACAGTAGCTCTTCACAGCCACAGCGCGCAACATCTAGAATTAAACAGCGAGATGCAAAACATCTGCATGGTTTCATCCATAAACAGATGTGTTTCTAAATGTGCGTATGATTGACTGACTGTTTGACTGAGGGTGAGGATGAGAGAGGGAGTGAGTTTGTTCCTGGAGGTTGGTCATTTGTGGTTGGTCATTTATTTTGAAGCTCTGTGAGATTTACTCGCCAGGAGCATGCCATGCTTCATAATGTCAGCAATTTCTGGCACTTCGTTCCATTCAGCAGTGATTCATTATGGGCAGGAGTGGCATGGCATATTCCTACTTGAGACAACCTTAGACTGTGGAGCTTCCTACAAAAGCCGCATACAGACTACATTGTGTGTGCATGAGTGTTCAGGAATGCTACTTTTAAACGTAACATGTTACATTATGTATACAAATTTGTAACTGTATATTAAATAATAAAACATATATATATTCTCTCTCTCTCTCTCTCTCTCTCTCTCTCTCTCTCTCTCTTTCTAATAACCATTAGTTGATTAATCTCCACAATGTCATGCATGCTTGGGAAGGTGTTTTTGTGCTTTGTTTAGTGGTGTATTCTTTGAGTGTGTGTGTGTGTTTTGTTTATTCCTCCCCAAATCCTCCCTATATAATTTATTTTGCAGCCAACAGAACAAAAATTATATGATTAGAATAATATTTAACAAATAATGCCCTAGTTCACTACTTATCCATAAAAAAGGGTAATCTGATAACTTAACCCACTTTACTTGTAATTTAATAATCGTTAATTTAGGTGAAAAAGATATGAATAAAGTAAGAGAGATAGGAAATAAAATTGAAAAACGAGGGTGTGAGAATCTTTTGAAATATACAGCTGTGTCTTACCTTAGTTGTGTTCATGGTATATCATCATGTATTGTGTATCTGTACACTCAAGATGAATGTAATACTATCTTATTACCCTTTGGGAAATTACACCCACACTTTATGGATTAATATAATTTCATTTGTTTGCTTTGGAGGCAAAGCCTTATTCTATTTTATCCATTTCATTACACACAATATAGTGCTCTCCAACATACAGTATATTTTAAGGCTCAGTAAGACCACCTGTACTCACTGCTTACAACCCCTGAGTTAGCAGTAAGCGCTTAACAATGTCCTAATTGTAACTTCTAGTTTCGAACCCTCTCCTTGATCTTCACATATACAGTATAGAAACTTTCTTGCTCACAAAAATGTAACCAGTTTCACTGATTTTCACTGTCTCAACATTGCTCAAGGCAGAGTGCTTTGATTTAGAAAATCAATAGTATAAATGGGCAAAAAAAGAAGGAGAATTCCTGCAGGCAGCTTGTGCGCTTAGAGAACACCTTCACCTGTGTGTGTATTATGTGATTTGTATTTTAAATGCTACACACTTTGTTACTGAGGGGGGAAATTGGAAGATGTCAAGGAAAGCAAGCACAGCAATATCGACCATAGGGCCATTTGCATTAAAAGCCAGTCTGCACTGATATATATGAGCCTGTGCAAAGTAATGCAGAGCGGTTCTAAGCCCCTGCGCTCCCAACTTCTTAACTCAATCATGAGCTTAACGCTGTAAATCACCACAACTATGCTGTGATATTAAGGAAATAAAGCACTAAATTTCATGTTGACGTCTCCTAACTCTTAAAAAAAATTGAAAATAAACAAAAAGCATGAGAAAGTAATGAAAAATATGATAGAATGATAAATGGTGTTCTCCGTGAAGGGAAATGTAGTTGCTAAGTGAGTTTAAACATAGTAAAACTGTCATCTGAATGGATATTCTTCTGAATGTAGAAAGCTATATTCAGTAAAGAAAAAGTCCAAAGCATGCCATGACATACCTGTAGGGTCAGGCACCTTATTACTGTGTCACTTTACATTTATACCTATACATAAATAAAACCATGTTTATAAAGGACACCAGGGTCACTTTTTTATTGAGGCGTGATATAACATATCAATCCCTCATGTATGGACACGTGTCTGTTTCCAATGTAAGTGTAGGAAGAGAAAATCAGCTACACCGAGCACATGGCTAAACACATCTGGCAGTTAGCAGGAAGCCGAACGTGCCATTTAGAGCCTGCTGGGAGAAAGAGTGCAATAGCTACATTTAGATGAACTAACTCCAGTCAGTTGTCATGTGCAGAAATAGTGAAATTATGTCATACTGAATGAATACAGTTCGACAGCACTTTATTTTTAATACCAAATTGAATATATAGGAAAGACATGTTTTATGCCCGATACACAGGGTTTTAAGCACCTGGTGCTGATGAGTGTTTGTTGATTGTTTCAAGGATATTTAGATATATTTTTATAAATAAATAATGATATATAGATATTCATTCATTCATTTATGCATTTTATCATCATTGCATCATTTTCCATTTTTGTGGTTCTAGCAGAATGCCCTGTTCCCCCTCCTCACTCAATCTCTCTCCATCATGCAGAACAGCTCAGCCTTTCTCTTTTCTTTCTTTCGCATGCATCAGCTTATTCTTTTCTTTCATTTCACGCCATGTGAGCTGACTTCTTTCATTTTGTAAGCATCCAAATACTGTGGCTAGGCTCAAGGGTACCGGCACGCTACCATTTCATGAGAACAGAATGAAGCTGATCAACGCTGGAGCTCAAGACTGCCAACATACCATGAGCCAAAGACACTATACAGAAGGAAAGAGAGAGAATAATAGCAGGAAAGTATATAAGCGAAAGAGGTGGGAGTGGAAGACAGGGACTTATTTGAAGAGAGAGAGATTTGTGGCGAGAGAGAGAAAAAGATGGAGTCAGGGAGATGGGCGGGTAGAGTTAGCATAGGAAAGGGAAATAGAGAAAGAGGGGGAGTAGAAAGTGGAGGAAAGAAGATTGATGGAAATCTCAGGAGTTTCATTAAGCTGGATGTCGAAGCACACAGTTATCATGAGGGCTGTCTCTATCAACGGGGACTCATCTCTCAGATGGGAGTGTGTGTGTGTGTGTGTGTGGTGGAGGGTTAGCATGTTTCAGCTGCATAACTGCATTAACCGAAAAGGCCGTGAAGGAATAACAATTGCATGCTGCTGTCCTTACACTAGCGGTGAGCTGTTGGCATCTTTTTGGTGTTGGTAAGCCTGTTGGTCCCGCTCCTATGTGTGCCTTCATGTTTTTACAGAGAGCTAGATGTGTTTCATGCAGGAATTTCACAGTATCACAGTCTGCGATCTGGGAGAGAGGTGTGGAGAGAGAAGAAGAGAGTATAGGAAGCTCTTAAGCCATTAATTCCTTTTTCTTCTGGTCTCATAAATTTGATTGTGTGATAGTATAAAGTAAATTTGCCATGTCCTAAATGAAAGCTTGATAGAATGATAATTTGTGAAAAGTGAATTAGCATCTCAAAATCCAATTTTAACATGGAAAAATTCAATTTGTACCTAACATTGCTATATTTCCACTGCAGACTGTATTGGCTAAATTAAATTAAACCTGCTTTGCGACGACATGGTTCATGATAGTTCAAAAGCAGTTCTAGTTACTTCAACTTAAAGAAAAAATTCATACCAATTACTTTTAGCAAACAGATGGAGAGCAAGGAACTTTCTCTCAGTTATTCACTGCTTAGTAGATCTGAGTCACATACGAGTGAAGCTTTTCTTCTTTTTCCCTCTGCACTGATCTCTGTGTATCAGATGAAGAGGTGGTGAGTTCTCTGCCTCTTGTGAACTGGAAAGATCTGTTTTCAGTAGGATCTGTGTAAATAAGATCTTTGTGCATCATAGCCATGGATAATACATGTCTGCAATCATATCATTATCTCTTATTGCTTGTTTCATTAGAGTCGTTCTCCCAAGGCCTCTATTTCCTTCTCTTCTTGGAATTCTTTAATGGTAATAAAGGCAAAGAGAATGATATCTATTTACATTCTCGGATACTTTAAAGGCTCTGCATGCATTTACAAATCTCTTTTAAGTCATCGACAGAAAGACTTACAATTTATAGTTTATGAGTGGATTAGGAATAGGTATATTTTACTCAAACATTAAATATGACTATCTCTGCGATTCTATGACCATAAAGCAAATAGTAATAATAATAATAATAATAATAATAATAATAATAATAATAATAATAATAATAATAATAATAATAATAATAATAATTAAACCTTATAAACAATTTAGGTTTTCATTATCATTGAGCATAATTTGAATGTAAAATGTATATACACTCCATTGGTAAATAAGTTTTATCATAATCTTAATTAGTTTGATTCGCGCTTAAAACTGTACAAATAAATCAAACTTCCAGTTTGTAAATAATAATAAATTATTATTATTATTATTATTATTATTATTATTATTATTATTATTATTATTATTATTATTATTATTACTGTAGAATGTTTTTTGTTTTGTTTTACCTAGTGGAAAATTGCCTTATTGTTTCTGTAGTAGTAGTAATAGCAGTAGTAGTGGTTATTAAATGAGAAAAAAAAATGTTTGAAGATCGTTTTTAAATATTTTGTTTTACTGGAAAACCACAACCAATAGTGATTTAAGAAAATGACATTTAGCAGTAATAAAAGAGACCGCATCATGCCGCCCTTTCACTGCCAGCCAGTTTAGGGTGCCTGTTCAGGCATCACCATGGAGATGCAGGCTAATAGAAATGCCATCACTTTGATTCCAGCAGTAGAAGGAAAGCGAGAAAGAATTGGCCTTTTGACAGTTTCAATACATCAGTCTACAGCCATGGAAATAATGAAAGTGATCTAGACATTCTGTAAGTATTACTTTAAACTTACATCTTAAATGCTTCACTGCACAGACATTTTAGAAGTGGTGTGAATCAATATTGTTGAACAGCTTAAGGTATGACCTGATGTTAGAACAACAAGCGGAGTGTATTTTATTTACAAGATGGATTATTTGTAGTCTCTATTTTTCATTACAGTCGAACGGCGCTCTCAAAATGACTCCGGTAAGTTATGAAGCCCGGTAACTCGTATCATTTTGTACACCGACGGGAACACCGTGTGCTGTGCTGATTCACGTCCTGCTTGCAAATGTATGGTTTTATTGATTATATCATGCCATATGGTTATCTAAATCTTCTCTAAAGAAGTCAGAGAGGTGACATTGGCAAAATATTGTGCAGTTCTCGTGGGTTTTCTTCAAACCTTGTTGATCATGTCAAAGGTTCTGACATATTGATGTTCCAGGTACTGCTGGGAAATGTAATTTAAAAACACCCTAATAATAATGAACATTAGAATAAGTAGCCAATTAGTCAACTTAGTGAGCAGAATCTCATTGTTATTCCTGCCAAGGGTTGTCTGATGTCAGAGTGGAGTGAGCCGAGCTCTGATTGGTGGGCTTCTCTGAGGATGTGCCTGGCCAGAGAATGGCATCAGCTGTGAGGCGCTGCCAACAAGCAGAGCGGGCTGCCAGTCTCCAGATGTACGCGTAGGAGAAGGGAAGTGGATCTGAAGCCTAAACAGAGGGTATTGTTTCCTATTTCATTTACCCAGATGAAGAAGAATCGATTTCTATGATTCTCTGTGCCCACCTGTTCCATACAGCGAGAGAGAAAGAGAGAGAGAGAGAGAGAGATAAGGAGTAAGATGTTGGGAGCTCTGCCAAGATTAGAATTAACAGGAAAGAGAAAGTGAAAAGCAGTGGAAATAAGCATTCTTCCTCTAGTAAACATGAAGCCGCTGTGCTTTATGGAAAAAGAGGAGAAAAATGAGGGAGGGAATGAGAATAGGAGAGAAAAAAGACACCGGCGGTGAGTGTGCGTGTAATTAAAGTGCTTTACTAGTGGGGCTCTTGTGTTAAGGAAGCCCTCCGGCACCTCTTTCAAGCCGGCACAGTGAGAATGCCTGGAACATGACAGTTGCTGATGAATCTTAAGCAATGTTTGTTCCCTTGTGGGTGAGACAAAGAAATAAATAAATGCTGCACTTCATCTGACATGTAATCAAATGCAGAATCTAATTTTCTTTTCTTTTCTTTTTTTCTTTTTATTCTGATTTAATTAGGGCAATAATGACCCAAGGCACTTGGAAAAGGGTTTAAGATTTGGCTTCAGATTTGATGCCTTTGTTCAGTAGACTTCTGACGCAAAACCGACCATCCACTGGCAACAATACTCACAGGTATATATAAAAAAGCTTGGAAATATAGCTGCTATGTAAAAGAAAGGAAAAAATATCTTTGTTCGGTGCCTTGTGAACTGCGAGGAGTCTGCAATTAGTGTTGTGACAGCTGCAATGCTGGGTAAGAATCACCTTTGCTCCAATAATACAACACAGTAAATTTCTAAAACTTCATGGATGCTTGACAAATAAGTTCTAGACCATATAAAGAAAGAATAAGATTCAATAATCATTTGCCTGCTGCTCTAAACATTTAATCAAACTGTGATTAGCTAGTCACATATGCACTCGGGTTTACTATGGGGAACTTTGGCTAAAGTGGTTTAAATGTGATTTATAGTTTTGATATAACAATATAGTTTGCATTTGGTTACACATTTTCACTATATCACTGGGAACCTTTTTCTAAAATACATTTATGTAAATTTAAATATAAAGATTTTCCTAAAAAAAAAAAAATTCTAATCTATTTATTCTTCCATTCAGAATTTGATTTTTTTTAAAAATAAGTCTCTTATGCTCACTATAGCTGCATACACTTTTTTATGTATTTAGTTTTTGTTTGTTTGATCAACAATACAGTAAAACATACCTATATTTAATTAACTAACCACCTACAATCCTGTGGTGCTTAAACAACACAGACAGTGCATGAAACTAAACATTGCTTTCATTGGGCGCTATTCATTCTTACTGGATTCCCCTTGAGCATTTTTGCAACATGACAAATGTGTCTAGCAATGCCAGAAATGCATGCAGCATTCACAAAGCTGGTCGCTCAGGTATTTTGAACTTGTGCAATCATTCATTCAGAGGAAAGGACACTCTTTCCATTAAATTAAAGGGATTGCAGACACTCTCTCCTGTGAGCGTAGGATGTAGGCATGCATCTTTATTGTTGTAGAGGCCTTGTTTACCCTTGCTCGTACGGATTGTTTACTTATTTGCATTCTTTAAAATGAAGGACAGATGAGGGGAGAGGAGAAAACAGCATGCAGACAAGTGTAACAGGGTGTTTACAGATGATATGATCTGCAAATGAAGTGTCGGCCGCAAAGCATCTCAAAACCGATGGGGATGCGAAAAAGAGAGAGATGGTACTCTGGCCCTCACCATCTAGAATGAATTTGAAATTATACCATCCATCCCTTTTCTCCCACTCTGATTTGCACATCCACAATTTTTTTCTGCACATCACCATCATCCAATCTCTCCATCTGTCTCATTTCCTATTTAACAATCTCCTTCCCTTTTTTTTTTCTTCCCCTGATGCCTTCCTCAGCTCAACCCTGTTCTCTTTACTCCCATACCCTTTTTCTCTTGTCTGAAATTGGGAACAGAGCAGCTGGTAATTGAAGATCATTGTCTCTCTCTGGGCCCTCAGGATTTGCAATGCTTTTTCACCATATAGCTCATCTGTGTGAGTATTCTCAGCTCGCTGGCCAATTTTGGCCTCTCCTTTTTGTTTGCTTTTCCCCCTATAAACTCTGTGAGCCTTTTCAAAATTGGATTTTCATTTAAAAGAGCCAGGCGCATTGTGTTTATGCCAACATCTCCATCTATCACACATGGTTCCTCGCTTTTTTCTCTCTGTCTCTCGTGCTCATTCTCTAAGCATGCCTCATTCTGTCCTTTGCTTACATCTTTCCATGTCTGGTGCTCCTTTCTTTTTTATATGAGTCCATTCAGTCGTTCAACAAGTCAGGAGTAGCATGAAAACAAACAGTGAAAAGGTTGAAAAGACATGCGATACCTGCCATTGGAAAAGTATTGTTCACTTTGATTGGAACGTATGGTAAAACAAAGCTGAAGGCCCTCTGGGATACAAGACCCATATGATTGTACCGTAAACAGAATGTCCCTAAAATGTCCTGATTCATGGCATTTAAGTCAGTGGTTGCCGTGACAAGATAAGATCTTATCTCTTTGTCTCTCTCTCTCTCTCTCTCTCTCTCTCTCTCTCTCTCTCTCTCTCTCTCTCTCTCTCTCTCTCTCCCTCTCTTTAAATGTTTAACATGAAAAACATCATAAACTGAGACAAACATGGTTTACAGTTTTTCTAAAGGTGCTTTAAATCAATAACTTTTAGTTGTTGAAACTTCAAGATAAACACATTCAATTACTAAACTTGTGTCAACATATTCCTATGGTATTAAGAAGTTATGGAATACAAAAAAAAAGGTAAGTGACACACACACACACACACACACACATATCCGAACAGGACTCATGCTAATTGCTTGGTATGTAATGTCTATCCTCTCTTATTATTGATCATCTGACATCCTCATGCATTTGCACATAATAAGAGGCTGTGACTTCATCAGTACTTTATTTTAAGAACCTGGGTAATTACATGTCACTTTAACAATGTGTTTTATTGCCTACAAGCATAAGAGTTCTGCAGAGCAAATGCACTGCTCAATTTAGAGACTGTTGATGACAGAAGGGAGAGAGGGAGATGGGTGGAGCCTTTGAACAAAGACAGTTGGGCATTATCTGAAAATGTATAGTTTTTGTTCATCAAGGGCTGATCTAGATATGTTCATCAAGGTAAATCATAAGAAGGTGATTTGGAGCTCATCTTCTGATCATGTGTGTGATCATTTTAGTGCACAAAGCAATGCAAATGCTCTGTTACTATGAGCACAATGACTTTCTTTTGCAGTGATGTGATTATTTTTTATACCCTCACAATTCTGTCTCATTTGATAGTTCTATTTCTATCTAAATCTCAGCTTTTGTAGACATAAAATATTGCCAAGGCAACAACCTTTTCATATGGCATTGCCACAAGTTGCATAGAATAGAATAGAATAGAATAGAATAGAATAGAATAGAATAGAATTTGTTTTGACAACTATTGATCCTCAAGGGGAAATTTGCATGGCACAATGTATAGCAAACGTACAGCACTTAAAGTCGAATCTATCTATAGTTGACATCTGTGTGATCATTTAGCAAAGTACCTTCCAACTTGCCAGATAGATTTCAAGTCACCACAATCACAATATTACTGAAGCAGGTTGTCATAGTAAAAGGCCTATTTCAGTTTGCTTTAAATGGAACATGCAGCCGTCTGCTATACTATCTATTAGCACCTATAATACAAATCTATTATACATTGTTTTTCTAATATGTTCTGCTTTAATTGCACTACCGGTCAAAGATAACAGTCAAAAGTCTCTTATTTTCATCAATTATGCATTTATTTGATTAAAAATGCAGTAAATCAGTAATGTTCATTCCCAAATTATATATAAAGCACAAACAGTGTATAAACAGTGTTGTGCCAAAGTGCTGTACAATTTATAAACGTAATTAAATAATATTGAAAGCAACAACAAATAATAAAAACTTATTAGATACAAATAAAAGCATGTAAAATAAACCATAAACAACGTTTTAACAATATTCTCAGGCAACACCATACATTGTAAAACATTTCAAGTTGGCTAAAGAGAATAAATGAGTCTTCAGTCTAGATTTAATTAAAAGTGTCCAAAGTGGGCGAGGATCTCACTGCAACTTCACAGAAGTGCATTTCGCTGTTTAGGAGTCACAACTGCAAAAGCTCAGTCCCTAGTCTTTAAACGGGACTGGGGAACAGAAAGAAGCAATTGGTTACAAGAGCGGAGAGAGCTTGACACAGAATATCGTTTAAGGAGATCAGCAATATACTGAGGTGCTAGCTCATGCAGAGCTTTATAAACAAACAGCAAAACCTTAAAATCTCCTCTCTGTATTTAATTGATAACCAATGCAAGGAAGTGAGAACAGAAGTAATGTGCTCTCTCCTCCTAGTGCTCATCAAAAGTCTAGCTGCTGCGTTCTGGACCAACTGCAAATGATATATGGAGGAATGAGATAAACCCATATATACTGAATTACATTAATCAAGTTGGGATGTAATAAGTGCATGGATCACTAGGTCCTTCTTTTAGAGAAACTGTTTTAATTTGGTGAAGGATCAGAGATGAAAGAAGCATCCTTTGATGATGCCTATGAGTCTGTTGTGCAGTGTTAAATACAGGGAAGTTGGTCTCTAATATTTGAGACATGCAATGAAGATCCAAAAGCAATGGCCTCAATTTTGTCTTCATTCAACTTTAGGAAGTTTTCTGACAACCATGTTTTAACTTCCTCCAGACAGGAGATAAGATTTATAATAGAGTTTCCATTCCTAGACTTGACAGGAAGATAAAATTGTGTATCGTCAGCATAACAGTGATAAGAGACATCATATTTCTGAAAACCAAAGCCAGGAGGAAGCATGTATAAAGAAAAAAGCAGAGGACTCAAAATGGAACCTTGCTGGACACCATGATGAAGGATGAATTATGCTTACCCATATTAACTGAGATTGTACAACCTTTAAGACGGGAGGAGAACCAACTTAATGCAACCCCCTGAATGCCGACTACTCTTTCTAGATGATTTAATGATTTTTTTTTTTTTTTAAGGAGACGCTGCACCACAAGAAGTTTGAAACTTGTGGGGGCCACTCCGCTGGCCAGAGAACTGTTAATAATGGCCAATAAGATGGGCAACTGAATTAAAAATACATTTAAGAAAACTTAACGGAATGATATTCATAAGATAATTTGTATATTTCAATTAAGAAACTTTATATTGCAGCTGAATGAGCAAGACAGAATCAAAATGCCTAAAAGAACTAGAAGACAACAGGGATTCAGAACAAATCACGACTGGCGGTGATAGTTTTGCTCTAATATCTTGAATTCTGTACACACAAAAAAATTCAAGGAGCTGTTTGCAAATTTTAGGTGTTGCACCAGAGTTTGCTACTGTGGTAGGGTTCAGGAGAGCATTGATTGTTCAAAAAATTACCTTAGGCGTATGGGCATTCTTAGCAATTATTTCAGAGAAATTATGCAATTTAGCATTGTAACATTTCATATAAGACCCTAAGTTTATGTTTCTTCCACATACAATCTGCTTTCCTGCATTGCCGCCTATTAGAGTGGGTATGATCATTTAGCCATGGCTGGATATCTGTCTTTTTTCTAGATCTCAGTGGTTTGAGTAGAGCTACCTGGTCCAGAATATCAGAACAACCTCTGATGTATATATCGGGGACGACGTGCAATTCCTAGAGTGGTACAGATTTTGTAAGTTTCTGCAGACAGACAAAAGGCTAAATTCAGGCCTAAAAGTTCCGAGGCAGTATAAATATACATCCTGTTAGTGCCGATGCACAAACGAGTGAACGAGTCATGTGGGATTTTCCTGATAAAAGAACAGTTTGTTAAAACAATAAAAAGGAAAAAATAACCAGCACTGAACCATCTACACAACCTGGCTGATACCGCGGAGCCGGATCACCACGGAGAGGCAGAAGACAGTGGGAATGGGACCGGGCAACCTTTGATTCAAGAACACCAAGCCCCCACAACCCACAGATAGCTGAAGGACTAGACAAGAGAAAAAAATGTAAGCTTACGCACTGGTAATTCCAGCGGCTCAGATTAGCAGAAATTCTAGGCAGTGAGGCACACAGTTTGGAGTTCCAAAATAAAGCAACGTGTCTGTAACAAGCGCAAAACACTGTGTCATCATTCCCTTTTGAGCTCTTCATACAGTACATGGTGAAAGACTGCTGCAAAATTTCCTTCTTCTGCAGACCCTTAAAACTAAAGGACATGTCGGCATTTGACCGTAACCCCCCTTGTACTTTTCATTCAGGGTATTCGTTAGTCCTCTCCCTTCATTATTTTTCACTTGGTACTGCATACGGGGACTCATACGGGGAGCTAAGGCTCTGTGCTTCGGCACACAAGTTGGTTTTACTGGCTTTTGATGACCGCCGGTTCATATAGTCTCCTCTAAGCAATGAGTGAGACAGAGGAACCTTGCTATTTTGCTTGCTTGTCAAATCTGCCAATGAGAAGTCAGTTTAAATGAGGCAAATCTGGGCAGTGTGCTGACTGCAGGCCACCAAGAGAGAGAGAGAGGAAGGGATAAAGGGTTTTGGGGGAAAGTGAAAGAAAACTAAAGATCTCCATTCATCCTCTGAGTAAATCATGCTCCGTTTCTGTGGTGACCAATTGCCTGTTGTGTCATGAGATAAGAGTTCTCGGGGTTTTAGAGGACTTTTAACATGTCAAAGCTTGCTTTGTGTGCAAAAGGGTTATGGCTGGGCAAACACTGGGCAAATTAGATTTCAGTGCAGTGCTTAGTTTCATTCACAACATCAGTGAATGTATAATAAAGGATAATTGGTTCAAAGAGAGCCCACATTTAAAATTAAGGATTCAAAATCCAATACAAACGTGGAAAGTAACTCTCATATTTTTAACCTTTTATAATAAAGTATCTTTGCCTTTGTTTGTTTTGTTTTTTTTACCTATTTTAAATGAAAATAAATAAATAAACAGTTGGTGTGTTTGTTTCTTTAACTCAGTTTGATTTTGGTTAATTTTTTAAATAATAATTTTTGGTGACACTTTACAATTTGTTAGTATTAAACTAATGCATTAGGTACAATGGATTTCTCAGCTTATTTTTAAGATAGGTTAACATCATGTAAAATTTGTGTTTGTGTATAATTTTAAATTATTTTTGAAGGATCATGTGACACTGAAGACAGAAAGTTATATTGTATTAAAATAGATAAGCAATGTTTTAAATTGTAATAATACTTAGCAATTTGACTTTTTTAGTGTATTTATTATTATTTTATTACTTCAGGCATGGTGAGTTTAAGAGAGTTCTTTCACAACCATTTTTATTTTATTTTTCTTACTGACCTAAACTGTTGAATTGTTTGGTTTGTAGAACAGAACATTAATAACATTAACTCTAACATACAACATTTAAATAAAATAAAAATAAATACAATTTATGTTCACTATTTAAAGCAAATTAATTTCAGCTTTTTTGAACTGTTGTCCTAAATTAATTTATTTAAAAAATTATTTTCACTAGTGGTCTTTCACATTCGTCCCCACTGTGAAGTATGACACTATTCTTTACAACAGAAACTGGGCATGTTGTCAAAAAGTATTATCTTTCAAGAATTAACCAAACTGTCAAGGTCTTTTCAAAACTTTCAAAACAACTATTTTCTGCTCATTCAGGTATGCGTGTGGTCGTAAATGACATCTTTACACAATGTGGCTAATTGTCTAGATGGGAACACTTTTCTGTCACTGACAAAGAATTGCTTTGTTCTCTAAGAGACAAAAAAAAGTGTTTTCACTCTCTAGCAATCCTGTCGATGATAGACGTTGACACTTTCTGCTTGCCTGTGTTGGCCTGTCTGTCAAATTACCTTGAAACAAAACCTGAATAACTTTTTATTGAGGTCACGTTGTCTAACCCTAGTCTTTCACAAAATAATCCAAGCCACCAATGTCAGTTTTGATGACTAAAGCTGCATTTTATTTATTTTTTAAATGCAAAAAAACTTTTAAGTGCTCTCACAATTGGAAATATTCACCCTGCATTGAAATTCAACTCCGCCTGCCCTCTTCTTCCTTTAACATCCATTAGTTGCCCCAAGGGAGTCCGACCTTCTCTTGTGGGTCAGGTAACAAGGGGGCCACAGAGATAGAGGAAAGGATCACCTGCCTGGCTGTGTGCTCCAGCAGGCAGGTGTATAGCAGAGTTCTGAGGATACCTAAGCTTAATCTAATCTCTCATCTCCTAATGAGTCATCCAGTCTGCTCTCATAGTGTGGGGCCTTTTGTGAAACCAGGCCTAATTACCCTTTCGCCCGGTTAGCAGCAAACAAGGGTCCGCGCTTCAGAAGGAACCTGATCAGGGAGAAAATACCCGCCTCTCAGTTTAGCCGCTCTGGAATCTTGTTTCCCTGGTGCCGCACTCCGTCCGTTCTCAATAGCAGAGAAAAGAGGACTCTATTGTTCCTGTGCAGGCAAGATAGACGTGTTTGATCCAAAAATGCGGTAAATCTGAAAAAAGGGCACCGCATTCCCAACTTTGGACCTATTCTTTCTTAAACTAAGCTACCTTTGCAGGTTTCAAGACCCTTTCCAAATAAATAGGTAGAAATTGTGTGCTATCACATTCGGCGGTCTAACAAACGTCTTTATTTGTTGAGGACTTTCAGATAAAAATCACATTATTTATCACCCGATATTATACAATATCACCCTAATTCACATTGGCTTGAGCATATGCAAATCCTACACTATATATATTCAGTGTAACTTCGTGATTTTTTTAGTGGGGTGCTTACTTTCCCATGGTCTCATTAGTGAGGAGTGGTTTTCTGTTAATTAGTTGCTATATAAAGATCACACACTCTAATTTTCTATATGAAAAGACTTTAATTACAGTGGAGGTTTCTGGTGGATAGATTGTACAGGGACATTATACACATTATTTGCATGAAAGTGCACAAACATTTGGTATGCAGTTTTCTAGAGGGCTCACACACCTACTCGCAGCTCCTACACTGCTTCCAGACACTTTTATTAAGAAAGGTTTACTTCTTTCAGAAACATTAAAAAATCTTACCAACCCCAATCCTTCGACCAATAGCCTATGCAAATGGAAGCAAAGAACCAAGAGTAAGAATGTCACATATAGTTGAGTTTAGCAAGCAAAGGTTTATTGATCAGATTGATAGCTGTGCTCCAGGTAACTGCTGGTATAGGTTATACACCCTCCTTTAGCCTCACATGCCTGGTGCCAATTCTTAAATTGCTAATTGAAGCTCAAACCATCGGTGTACCATATGGATTTTCTGTAAATTTATGCATCTTTGATATTTGCGCAGCCTAATTAGTCATTATGCTTTTATATTGTGTGTGGTTATAATTGTTCAGCATTATGTTTGGCAGTTTGGCAGGTGTAACAAAAAAAATAAACAATACAAAATAAAAGGAGCCTACAATGGTGAATGATGTGTTAAGTGCTGGCATTAAGTGCTGTGAGCAGTAATGAGCAACCTTTTTGGCCTCCTTCTTGCTACTGTGATGGGTTTGGATTTTGATGGCCTATTTTTCTTGTTTTCAATGATGTAGTCAAAAACTGAAAAGTTTTTCCCTTATGATTTTAAAGGTCTCGTTATTCACGCTTTTTTGAAGCTTTGAGGGTGTTTACAGTGTACAATATAACATGTGTTCATGTTTCGCGTGTAAAAAAACACAGTATTTTTCACACAATTCACCTATCTGTATACCGCTGTGTTCACTGTCATAACAACGGGCTGATGACTTCCTTGTTCTATGAAGTCCCTCCTTCAGCGCGCTCTGCCCTCCTGCTAACGTGATTGGGCTAGAACGCACGTGCTGGAGATGTTCTTATAATCACAGGAGCGTTTTTACTGACGAGATGCACATGAAAATCGCATTAGTTTTTTTGCACAGCCCTAACATCTAGTTAACAAAGCTAAACAGCATTGCCCTTTGTGTAATAAGTTACAGAAACTGTTAAACGCACTAGTGAGATTGTGAGATTTGATCGATGAACACCTTACATTACCAGATAATCCGCGCCGAACATCGGGACAGATCGAGGTGCTCGACAAGACGTTTGCTCCGATTCTCAGGAAGGGGAAATCGGGGCTAAATCGGGCTAAAAATGTGGGGAGTAAAACAATTCCAATGTTTTGTTGATAATTACCACATACAGTAAGTACGTAAACAACTTTAACATGCTCTTGACTCGTTCATTCCACCCACGGCATGCCTTCAGGGGCACGGTTGATGTCAGAGAGAATTTTATCCACCTTATTTTTCAATGGGGAAGTAAGAAGTGTTCTGTGAATGTGCAAGACTTCGGGTTCATTAGCCACTGTTGGGAAATAACGAGAACAATAACAAACGGTAAAACTGTTTGCACCACAACACCAATGTGTTCATAATTAAGATAATAGACTCAGATATTATTATAAGACACACCAGTCTGCAATATCAAGAAGTTTTTTTTTTTTTTTTTTTGTACAGCTAAAAATAGCTGAAAGTGGATGTCACCATGTCAAATGTCAAATCTAATGGGAGAAATAAGATAGATAGCTGTATCTTTCTTTCATAAATCTGAGAAAAAAGACTATGACAAACAACTATATAGGTAATCAAGATTAATATGAGATTGTCAAAAACTGTGTGTGTTGTGTCCTCTTTCATTTCATTTCATTTGGAAGCCGTGTTTGGTTGTGGCTGCTAGATTATGGTCACTGAGTTTTTATTTTTGAGTCTTAGCTTTGTATCTTTGATGGTAATGTGCGTGTGTGTGTGTGTGTGTGTGTGTGTGTGTGTGTGTGTGTGTGTGTGTGTGTCTCTATCTCTGTCTCTTTCTTGTCTCATAAAGCTATGGCACTACAATTAGTATCATAAGACTAATTCATCAGTTACATCTCCCCGGTTCCATTTCTTTTTTTAAATGGAAAACTTCATCAACCCTGGGAAACGACACAATTAAAATTCATCTTACACAAAACACTTTTACACCCCCACTCCTCTCTCTGATGCCTCTCTATCTTAAGTGGGGGCAGGGCAATCTTTCTTTGATGCACTTCAAAACTAAACACTTGGCAGAGGCTGTGTAATGGAGGCAATGGGAGAAGAGGTACGGTGTGCCTCTGTGATCGCGCCAAAGTCCCCTTGTGCTTCACTTTCTCCTTTAACAAAGATTTATTGCATTGTTTGGGTGAAATGGGCTATCATTCTCCACATTCTTAGGCAAATGAACTGAACCTCTAACTTGATGGATGAAGCTCTGGAAGTTGTGGCTGAGCTGCATTAGCACTCAAACTCTTGACACTGTATAGCACTTATTTCTTAACCGCAAAACCTAAACACTGTGAACCACTGGTGTTACAAATTCATCCGTATATTCAGTAGCAGCCATCATTGAAAGTTGAGTGACAAAGTTATAGTGCAATATATTCAGCGCTAGACTCGCTAATATTATATTGTGACTTTGACTATTCCGGGTTTTAGTACTTCACAGTCAGTGGCGCAGTGTGAATCGTCTCATTTAGGAGCGTAAGAGACATCATTAAGATATTAGCTCATTTCCTGCCATGGATTCTCCTCTTTGCTCCCGTACAAATTAGGACATGCTGTATTGCCCTCCCACTGCTTGACAAAGTCCATGACAGCGTGACATAAGGTTGTCATAAAATGACACAGGGGTGTGACAGCATGCCATCGGGGTGAAACGGGGATAGACAGGGTGAGATTGGAGAGACAGTGAGGACAGGTGTCACTGGCCTGCAGGTGTTGCTAGGTGACAGGTTGCCCTGGTAGCGACAGGTCCTCATGTGTATGTATGGCTGGCTTCTAAGTGACTGGGACATTGACATCAGAGGGCTCAGGGCAATGTCAGGCCTAGAGACAGCCCAAGACCTCTGTTAGCCCTGAGACCTAAAGTGCACTGATAAACACGCATACTCACCCTCTGTCCTTCCCTCTTTGCATTTAGGGAATTGCTCTTCAATAGTGTGAAAACTTGATTCCCTAAGATTAATTGGTAACCCATGATAAAGGATGAGCAATGTGAAAAATGCAATAGGATAACTCGGAATTACCATGGGTTAAGTCCCTGGGTTAAAAATTTAACGTGTGAAAAGCCCATTATATTAAGCTTGCCTGTCTATCTATAAACTTCAGTAAACGTATCTGTACACAAAATATACAAATACACAACACCTGTGTCTCCTTTTTTCCCCCTCTCAGATCATTTAAAATTGTGTTTGTCTCCATTTTAGGAGAAGATTTCCTAACATACATCTATGCCTGTTTTTTTTTTTGTTTTTTTTGTTTTTTGTTTTTTTTTCAGGACTACATTTGACAGTCTCTTTCTGTTTCCCAAGAGCTCCGTCAGTATGAAGAGGCCTGAGGACGCCATCCCATCTTCTCTCAGCCGGTGTCAAGCAGCAATCCTGCGGGGCCCGTCCCTGCTTAATTCAGCTTAGAGGCCCTCTCTCGTCCCCGACATTCCTGATCGCCTCATTTTTCCCTCTATGCCTCTCAGGGCTGTGGTAATTATTTCCAGAATAATAATAACAGACAGATTAGTATGTTTAGCAGGCAGATGTATTGCTCTGTTCCCTTGCCTTACTTATATTTGCCTCTGAACTGAGTGACCAATTAGAATGGATTAATTCTGGTATAAAAAATAAATACAAAAAACACAGGTAGAGAACCCGTCTGAGGAGGATTTCTTCAAACATCCCCTGATTTATCAAACTCAAGGTTGGACACCAGGATCAGCAGGTGTTAAAGTCTTCATTTGTTGCTGTCTTGGTTATGGATGACTTGGCTGTATGGAATTAATCAAATGGTGGCTGGTCATTAAATTCACAAGGAATCAGGTATACAGTAAATGTATTGCCTCCTATAATGAAATTAGAATTATTTTAAAATGCAACATTTTTAACCTGGAAAACCTGACACACGAAATAGTTGTGAACTGCTTATTGAAACTTTATATATGCTTTTAATAATTTAAAAACTTCTGTTTGGTATAATATTTAATGCATAAGGCTTTTATTACCCTTATAGTATTATATATATATATATATATATATATATATATATATATATATATATATATATATATATATATATATATATATATATATATATATATATATTCAAATATACTTGCGGTAGTAGCCGGGTGGAAAATCCTCCCATTACCCAAGGCACAAGAATGGTCTACTAGGTGTGACAAATAACAAATAACGTGATAAAACAATGTGTGATTTCAATAAATAAAATACATTTATGTCATTTTAATAACATAGGCTAATATTACATTTAATTACGTTTATACTGATATTATGCACTGTAAATTATTCTAAATGACAGCATTTAAATGGTAGAGTTCTCTTTACTTTGCCATATAGTGTCACTCTCAGTGAATGGGACACATAATTTACTGATACTAGTCAAATGTATGAGTGTACAGAGAAAGGGAGAGAGAAACCATTATACTCAGCTGTGATTATTGTGCATTAATGAAAGCCTAGAGACACTCAAGCAAGAGCAGAGGGATGCTTGATGTTATATTGATCTACTGTGGCCGGGATTTTGAAATAAATGAGTTCCCCACCAGTAGCGTACAATCTTCTTGACACTCTTAAGAACTAACTAAGCCTCATATATTGAATATGTCAAATAATGTTCTTTGACTTTTCTTCATGTGGGGAAGCATCCCAGCCAGAAACTACAATAGTTTACAATGAATTAAATGAAAATGAAATTAAATTAAATGAAATACAATTTATTGTGTTACCAAAATACCAATAATGCTCAGAAAAATGACGAGACTTTTAATAATAAACAAGCCTGAAATGCATCATAACTCTTATTTTGAAATATCTATACTATGGGCTAGGTGCACAAGATGGCGCCGGTGAGCTTTAGCGACGCGAGTGTGTGCGTACTTATTTCCGGTCTTGCGACGCTCGCATTGACTGTAAGGGAAACTTACATGCGAAACCTGGCTAGATGTATATAATTAATGATTTTCAAATTTAACAGCCGATAGTGGTATATCAAAAACATGGGGAAACATCCTCCCTATATTTTGCGTACCTCTGTGTGGAAATTCATCAATATACAACGCGGAGATTGCTTTATTCTTCTGTTGATTATGCGGATCAGCGTCAGGTCAGGTCCACAGGGATTTCTTTTTTCAAACACAAACCTCTCAAATATGCAATACTTTTCATTTTCGAAGAGCTGGTTTTGTTCTGTTATGTAAGATAAATGTTTCTGACTGTCAAACAAGACGCACAGAGATTTCTGATAAAGCATGTTTTATTAACTTTATTTGATAACATAATTTATAACTAACTGTACAATTAAACGTAATATAATTATGGTAGGTTTGCCTTAAATAAAAGATTGCTGTTTGCATTCATGTGTGTTTTTATCTGTTTATTTGTTTTGTGAAAGATCTGCAGCATAAATCATTATCTGTCTATGAGCAGCCATGTATATTGTTATTTTTTTGCATTAACTATCAGATTAAACAGATATTAAAATTAGTCACGTATTTTTTACTGTGCAAAATAATAAAATATGTTGTGAAAATGACGATGAAACAGACTGATGTATGTGTACAATTGAGAAATGGATACTTCTGAAGATAAATCGCAGCCCACATCTCACGAGGTAAATATTTAATATAATAATAATGCAAACATTTTCGAGAAATAAGTAATTTGTACATTTACAAATTTGGTAAAATAAACATACATTAGCTGTGTATACAAACCATGAGTTCAACTTTCATTTCGTGAACAGAAGTGAACATTCACCGGACCCAAACATTCACAAGTTTCAAATCCACTGGCTCAGTTAACATTTATAGTATAGTGATAATAGCAGTGTATATCTTATTTGCATATGAAGTGATATTATAAATCCTGTAAACATATAGAAGGTAATATTTGGACTTCTCCGGTTCTCTGCACTGACTTTAAGCACAACCGGAAATATCTACGCACACACTCGCAAGACCGGAAATCCAAGATGGCGGAGATATGCAACTAGCCCATTGCACGTTGATTCTTTAGATGAGAGATAAATTATACATTCTTTCAATTGTATGTATAACATGATATATAAAGGACATAAAGTAGACATTATTTTCACAATTCATCAACTTGAGTTCAATCGCTTGGGATAAATGTGCTCTATTCATTGACTGAGAATCATTTTGAAGCACTATTGCACAAGCCCGTAGAACATGCAACAGTGATGCCCTGCTCTCATTTTTTTTTTTTTTTTTTTTTTTTTTTTTTTATGAAATCAAAGCCTTTTGAAGTTGAGTAATCAGTAGGATATTGCAATTTATGTTTTTCCATCCCAAAAATTAGACATCTTAAAATGATCATTAAGATGTTTGTTTTACCATTTCATGTATTGAATTGTCATTTTATGACATTCAATTTAAGTAATCTCACCCGAAGGGATTTTGATTTATTTGCAGACTTGCTCCTAAATACATATTACAGTTTGCAAAAAATCCCAATACTATGTCGTATATATAAATATAAGATGCTATATGGTATATGCTGCTTTAAATGGTTAGCTTTATGAGGGGCAAAGCATTCCTCATAAAAAAGCATTCCTCAAAAACCTGTTGAATCATATTCAATACTTAAACAAATAAAATGAATTATAAAAAAAAAAAAAATCAAGTAAACCTACAGTGAGCTGCTTCACTTCAGCATGCTCATCTTTAAAATATTACTAAATATGAAATTTATTCTTAAATTTACTTTATAAAAATAATTAAATATTTAAGAGCAAAATTATACACGTACTGTGTCAATGATACGTAAAGCCCTTTTACTAAAATGTATAAACCATCAATCATGTATGACAGTGTTTTTCAGCACAAAAGTTTTGATTAAACTGATAATTTAGAGGCTTTAGAAATGTCTGTTTCAATATGATACAGTGAACTAGAGTTAGCATGCATTTTACGAATGTGCATTAGGTATTTATTTCCCAATGGATGTTGATGTCTCTCTCTCTCTCTCTCTCTCTCTCTCTCTCTGAATGTGTATGGATAGAGGGCTTTATCAGTCAATGACACAACATCTAAATCTCTTTCTTTGGAGAAGAACGGTTTGCAGGGCTCCAATATAATGCAGCACTGGAGATAGCAAGACTTAATTCTCCCAGGATTGTGCTGTCTCCCAGCAATCACAGGGATTCTGGACTAGAAAATTAACCTGTTAAAAGCTCTAGCCATCACTCTCTGAGTCTGATAGACAAATCCATCCAAATACCAATCACCTTCTGAAATGAGAAAATACTGAGAGAATATGGCAGCAACCCTCAAAGACGACTCAACAAAACACAGATGCACACCGTACACACAGATCCACATCAGAAGTATGATCAGATGTGCACAAAATGACAACTTGTCAACGGAGGTCTTTATGAAGACATTTAAAATGATATGCAAATATAAACATCGAAACCTGCATGTATTTCAAACACGACTAAAATAGTCTTAATTAGTATGTCTTTTTTTTTTCTTTTTCTTTTTTTTCTGGTTAAAATGTTCTTTAAGCATAATGAATCTATTTGAGAAGCAAAACTGATCTTGACAATATTCATATACTGCATAATGTTTTTATAAAGCTTATTTTGTACATACCTTTTCACAAGGGGATTGGATGAGGAAGAGAGATGGAGTGAGAACTGTGGTGGACACTTTCCAAGTTCATTGCGGTGTTAATCCCACATTGTGCTAGTGAATGGCCATTATTATAAATGTTTGGCAGCCCAGTCTTGCTGTACTGTGGCCAGCTGTGGGCCTCTCCAACTGTTCAGGATAACTAGTTGAGTGTGAACCGTACATTGAAAATTCACAACATTGGATTCATTAAAGTATTGCCTCAAACTTAAGCCTCCTAACTGGAGTCAGGGTGGGCGGATGGTTAGGGTCGAGGCCTTCAAACAATGGCATGGTAAGCTTTGGATTCTTTGTGTGCATCTACATTTTATTGTTGACTCATAATCCTCACACTGCTTTGATAACCAATCAGGCATTACATGCAACTGTGATGCAACTACCTCATTCACAGCGCAAAAAAATATAAAAAAAAATAATAATAATTACATAAATAATTAAAATTGCTAAACCTGATTGGTTGACACTTTTGGCCATATTACAGATGATTTTTGTAATCCTTATTTATGATGGTGCTGCTACATGATGCTTTCAGCTTGCATGATGGGAGACTAGTTCTCAAATTGAGAAGAACCTCAAATCTGGTTCCCTTTCACATGTTCAGATTCCGTGTTGATAGTATGCTTAAGAAGCAATGCGGTTTGTGTCCAATATTATTCTACTCAGACCAGTTGTATAGTTCCTGGTTTATTTTTTGATGCACCAGCATTCCATTATATTGTGTAAATATAAATGCATTTTTTTTTTCCTTTTATCTGTGTATTTTTCATGGTGTACAGGTATAGTTTGAGTTTATAAGCTATTTTTATATAAGACGTGTTAAGTGATTTTATGCTTTGACTTATACAACAATCACTGAACAAAAACTTCAGTATCACAGCTCGTCAAACATTCACCTGTGGATATAAATGCATAGAAAACTCACAGAAGCAGCGGTCCAGTACAGTGATGGCCACAAAGTCAGCTGCATGCACAGCACAATGAAAACGGTAGGATCAGACAATATACAAAAATAGCCGTAAGAACAGCCGTAGATGAAGCCAGTGTAAGAAACACCTGTAGGTACAGGGTTATGAAACAACAGATAGCACTCTCAGGCCACACCTCATTCATAGACAACAGTAAGCTTTACACTACCTGCCCTCATCACTTGGAACACACAAACACATCCCAGGGGAAAATGACCGGCCATATAAACCCCTTGATCTTTACGGCCCACAAAACAGGAACACAGAGCGGAATGCCCATGCCACACTTAGATTTGCTTCTTATAAAGCCACTAGGACTCCACTGGAATGTAAGTTGACGCAATTTGTTTATGGTGTTATGTGGCCTCACTAGCCTGTGCTTATGTAAACGAACATAAATTTGTGCCTGTCAGATTCAAATATGGGAACAATATTTTGAGTCAATAATGACCTGTTCATCTTTAGTAACCTGGATTATGAATATCACAATAATCATATGGTATTTTTTGCTACTTCTGTACTGACTTGGGGCTGACAAAAATATATTTTTTGGATATTTGCTATCCCTAATCAGACTTATTTTGCTTTTTACGCTTATTTAACTACAAAGTATGCGCTTACTGCAAGTGTAATTGTTTAGTTTAATATATATATATATATATTTTTTTTATATTATTCGTAGAGTAATTCAGGAGACAAATGGAGACAATGTGTGCAAAGCAATCCCACAAACTTATTATGCCTTGTAATAATGTGCACAGTTTTACTTTGTTTTAACATGCATAGTTAGTGTATAACTATACTAAAACCAGGAACTGTATCTCTTTTGATTAAAGACCTTGTCTCAGAAGACCACCAGGACAAGACCACAGGAAACAGATGATTCTTCTGCACAATCTGACTTTGCTGCAGCCTGGAATTGAACCGCTGGTTTCATCTGGTCAGAGGAGAACTGGCCCCCCAACTGAGCCTGGTTTCTCCCAAGGTTTTTTTTTTTTTTTCTCCATTCTGTCACCGATGGAGTTTCGGTTCCTTGTTGCTGTCGCCTCTGGCTTGCTTAGTTGGGATCACTTCATCTACAGCGATATCGTTGACTTGATTGTAAATAAATGCAAAGACACTATTTAAACTGAACAGAGATGGCATCACTGAATTCAATGATGAACTGCCTGTAACTGTCATTTTGCATTATTGACACACTGTTTTCCTAATGAATATTGTTCAGTTGCTTTAATGCAATGTATTTTGTTTAAAGTGCTAAATAAATAAAGGTGACTTGACTTGACTTGATAATTGATGATAATAAAGCTCTGCTCTCGTTTAAGTTCGCTTTTGAATGGGAACTCTATGCGACTCCCCCCGGAGGCGGTGTAAGAGCTGTGCCATTCCACAGATTTAGCTCTACTTGCTACAAAACAAAGTGCTACAGTGATCGGTCCAGTGTAATCTTTCTGAGCGGTCTAGGGTCCCAGAGTTAGGTAGTTAGGTATCCTCTCAATTTAGAGAGCTGTTATGCTGAGACATCTGCTACTAGACCTCAGCTAGGCAGCTTGCTAAATTGTAAGGGTCTATTTGAGCCTCCTTGGCTACTGCAAGCATCATCAGGTGTTCTCTCGCTATACAGAGTTATTTTATTGAGGCCTCCGCTCCCCAAAGCTCTGCTAGGATAGCATCTGTGAGCTGTAGGGTCTCTGTGAGCCTGCTTACAGGATGTCTTGAGTTTGGGGCATAATTAGGCCTCCTCTTGTTTTAGAGAGTTGTCATGCTGAGGCATCCACTCCTAGAGCTAGGCCTTCTTGGATGCTGGCCTCAATAAGAATGTAGTTAGGCTTGATATCTCCTGTTGAGGCATCCGTCCTTGAGAAGCTCCAGTAATGGGTGAGTGACTGGTGCAGGGGTGAGGACTCCTATGAGCCTTTGACTTAGTTCAGCCAATAAGGAACTCATCCCTTTAGCATGGAAGAGTGGATATACCGTTCCCCATAGTGCCCTCTGGGGTATGCTTCAGTAATTCATGCATGTCTCTTTCAAGTCAAGTCAAGTTGTCACTTTTATTTGTCACTTCAGACACTGGTCATGATGGAAGCATTCCCCATAGCACCCTCTAACGGATGCAGCATCTCATTCCCCTTTCCTGGGAACCATGCTTACATGCAAAATCTGACACATTCTTCGTGGTTACTTTAACCGTGCGTGACTAGTAATCAGTATAGCTTGCAGCAACCTCTACTGGTGAAAGTAATCACTGCTTTGGATGTGCTATAAAATGGGGACTCTTAAAAGCTCCATATAGTATTACATTGGGAATTTAAAAAGTGTTTGAACTCATTTATTTTAATAATCTTGTAGGATTTGTTCCTCTTCAGGAACTCGAGCTGCGTCGAACGCTATGGGGAATTCCTTTAGTGTGAGCGACTCTGAATATCGTGGGCAATCTATACAATGTAAGGGTGTGATGACACGGGCGGGGTGACATAAGCCACCAGGAACCTGCCAAAGCTCCAGGGTGCAGTGGCTTCAAGCGAGCGCTGCTCTCGGTTACTTCCGCCCAGAGCATAGAGAGCCTAAGAGACTTGCTACCCCTTCTCGCTCACTACCCCTTCGGGGGTCTCTGGAACAGTTAGATCGGTTGCTGGTCCTAGGCTGAAGGGCACCGATCTAGCTGCCTCCATAGTTCTCCAACACATGAAGTTTCTTAGGTTTGCTTTTGGGGGCAAAGCATACCAATATTGAGGAGCTGGGTTTGAGATGGAACAAAGTCGATCCTTACGTCAGTCAAGAGAGTCCGAGAAGGCCAGTCACTCACTGTAAAACAGTTTCAGAGATTACTAGGTTTAATGACAGCTTCATCCAACGTGATACCTTTTGCCTGCTGTACATGAGAATCCACTTCAAACTATCAACGCCACATGATGATGTCTCTGTGCCTTAGACATGTGGAAGAAACCTTTGTTCTTGAATCGGGGCCCGGTGCTGGGAGCTCTTTGTCACCACGTAGCGCTAGTGACAGATGCGTCCCTCACCGGAAAGATCTACTCTCACATGTCCAGGATATGAAAATTCACAGTCCCTCTGTCACACCACAACCAATAGAGCTGTAGGCCTTCTGTTCTCCTCCCTTCTGGGGAAGAAGCTTAACTGCATATGTCCAGTTCTAACGCTGGACACATACAGTACATCCACAGAGCTGCCCTGTGTAGAAAGACGGTCCCAACTGCTTGTGTACTATGGTCCTCCCAAAATGGGTTCTTCCTGCAACTAAGCAGCCCTTTAGCCGTTGGATAGTTGAGGATATCAATTTGGCCTATAAGTCCTCTGATCTCCCCTCGCCATTGGGAGTCAGGGCTCACTCCACATGGGGTATGGCACCCTATAAGGCCTTCTTAGCAGATGTATTGATGCAGGACATCTGCAACACTGCGGGATGGTCCACGCCCTCAACCTTTGTGAGGTTCTATGACCTTGATATGCGAGCCACTTCGTGTTTTGTTTTTTTTGTTTTTTTTGCTCTCTTGCCTTAGCTGTGCTCTTTGGATACACACTAGGTAGGGATGTGGAAGTCTAGTGGCTTGGGCACCTCATTCCCCATAGCGTTCGAGGCATCTCGAAGTCCCGAAGAGGAACGTCTCAGGTTATGCATGTAACCATGGTTTCTTGAAGAAATGAGATGCTGCATCTCGATGCCATACTCCCAGCTGCCCTGCCAGCGCTTGCTTCTCTCCTCAAAGCTGATGCCAGCTGTGTGGCATGTGCTTTTATAGCTTCCTGGTCGCTTACGTAACCCTACCCATGGTGTCACGCCTTTCCATTGGATAGATTGCACAAGATATTTAGAGTCACTCACGATAAAGGTGTTCCCCATAGCATTTGATGCAGTGTCTCGTTCCTTCGAGGAACCATGGTTACATGCATAACCAGAGATGTTCTTGCAGAACTGGGGCCAAGGAGAGCAAAATAAGGTCAGCAGTGTCGTAATGTTTCTTGTGGAGAAGAATAGACTTCCAAATGTAATTTCCTATATTCTCTGCCTCAGAGGAATGAACAAATGTTATTTTATTGGACGGTAACTCCTTTTGTTTTGCTCCAAGTAGAGCAAGATAAAATACTGTGAACAAACATAAATAGAAACCTTACAATCTCTCATTTTTTTATCACTCTCTCTGTTTCTGCTTTAGTGGAAGAATGTGCTCACAATATGAATCCTTTTATCACAATTTAGTGTCTGCTGGTGGTGGTGGTGCATGCCCTAGATGCTCCTACTTTGAGCCAGTGGGACAGATTCCAAGCCCAGAGTTATTTTAGTCATACGAGGGGAAATGCATATTGATGTCAGGTTAAACTGGTAGAGATCAGACTAGTTGACCGACCAGCTTGAGAGAGTCCCTTTTTCATCAATCCCATCCTGTTGGTCCAGAGGGAGATGAGTGGAAGAAATGAGCGGGAAGAAGGAGGCGGGTAAGGAGATGGAGGAGTAGTTTACAAACCTAATCTGTTTACTTTGCAATTTGTGTTTTCAAAGTATGGCCATTCATTCTGCTTAGCGTGACACATCTCGTGCATGAGATGCATTGCCTGGAGGGAGAGTGGGAAGAGAGAGAGACAGAGAGAGGGAGAAACCAAGAAACCATTATACTCAGCTGTGATTATTGTGCATTAATGAAAGCCCAGAGACACTCATGCAAGAGCAGAGGGATGCATGATGTTATATTGATCTACTGTGGCTGGGATTTCGAAATAAATGAGTTCCCCGCTATACAGTAGCGTACAATCTTCTTGACACTCTTAAGAACTAACTAAGCCTCACACTGACTGTTTTCCCAAGAGGGAATCATTGATCATTGCACTGTTATCCCTTGTTGCAGTGTTAGTTGGCTGCTGTCAAAATATATGTTAAAAACTAATGCTCATGGAATATATCTGTGTTTTTATATTCCCCTGGTTTCTATTAAAACCTGGAACCACCACTCCCAAGTTTCTCTGGGATTTCAGTTTGTAACTATGCTGTTACCACCCTGCTTCAGTGATAATGACTGTACCCTTGAACCACGAGCCATATTGAAGGAAGAAATACTGTGCTCTTCTTTCACACAGTATATGTGTAGTGCATATGTGTATGTACATAATGTAGTTTGAAATCATGTCAGTAAATAATAAGTTGTGACTTTAAACACATTATTTGTAATTTTTCCAATGTTAAAACAATTATATAGCAGCAGAGACCATAACTTGATTTCCCTGAGTTTCATACACTGGTGGCTTCAGTATAGATTTTTTCATAGAAGCACTGGCTTAACCAATGGCGTGAATCTTTGGCGTGAAGGTTTATTGTATTATAAAAATTGTTAAATAAGAAAAGATTTATAAAAAAAGAAAAGATTTATAAAATCACACAAAAATATAATTTAATACACTAAAATGTATGAATAAAAATCAATAAATATTAATATTATTAATAAAAAATAAATAAATAAACTTAAATCAGTTAAATTTATTTGCAAAACTTTATGCAATGTAATATTCACAAATCTTTATTATTATTATTATTATTATTATTTTGAAGGTCTACATTTTTTTTACATTTATAGAACAGCCATTTTATTTTTGATTGCTACAAGAAAGAGAGGGAATTATTAGAGCTGAACTGAATGATCGGCCAGGAATCTGAATCGCAAGATTTTCCTCATGATCGCCTACATCCCCTTCTCTCTCACACATTTTATTTTAGTAATTCCTGCAGGTTTTGCGCTTACCACCCCTGATCTATATTATTTTTACAATGTAGACTACAGAAATTACCTTTGATAAAAATGTACACCTGATTACCTTAATTTCTGTAGTATTTTTCACCGGAATTAAAACTTACTTAACCTGAAAATTTTAGGTTCATAGCTCTTTTTAATCCATTGATTGCATTGTTGTTGCTCAGAATGAGAGGAAGAAGGAGGAAAGAAGTAAGATTGAAGGCACACGCCCACATTATCCCAGCAGTTCGTGATTTGGTCACGTAATTTAATCTATTTATTCGTGGCAGGGACACGTTTATTTCGTTATTTTCGTGATTGCAGCACGTTTTTTAAACTAATGCATTTCTATTGGATGCATCTTTCGTGCATCAGCACAATACTTTCTGATTAATTAATTATTATTATTTATTTTTTCCACAGGACAACAGAAGAAATTCACTGAAACTTAGCAATATACTGTATTGCTGGCGACAAAAACACATATTAAAACTTGTTTTGCTGTAAAATGTGCAATGGTTCTTTTTTTTTTTTCTTTTTTTTTTACTTTTTTTTATTGCTTTTTTATATATAGGCCTAGATTTTTTTTTTTTTTTTTTTTTTTTTGTAAAGAATTCAATATCAAGTCCTTGACACATAACTGTAACACATTTTCACATTTAGTTTAAACAAAATAGTTTAAATAAAAAGATCCCAAAAAGTAAATAAATAAACTATCAGAAAAAATACAATAAACAGCTTCGAAATAATAACCGAAAAAGACCTAAATAATAATAATACTACATAATTAATATACAGCGCAGCCGCTCCCACCACGCGCATCACGTGCTGTGCGTCCACCCATTCTCACTCCCAAAGCGTCCAAAGCTGAAGCACAAGGTGTGTTCGACATCGGCTGCGGCTGGATGCAACCGATCGGCGAGAGTAGCCGCGTGCAGGTGGGGAGGAGCTGAAAACGGAGATATGAAGCCGGACACGTTGTGGCTCCCGTAGTTTGCTGCAATTACGTCAGTCATGGCGGATCACGTGGCGATTGCTTACTTGATCGCGTTTAATGTGTGTATAAGTGGTGTTTTGGAAGGGTCTTGAATGTTGTTAAGTTGAAGTTACAGCAAGTTGTTAGCAGTTTGCTAACCACATGCAGGTGAAGTATAAACACAGCAAAATAAACTAAAGAATATGAAGAAACCAAACAAATGGAGGAACATAATGTATTATTTGTATAGGAGCATACATTTATGACCACATTAGATTGTATGCTTTTTAGATTAACATTTTAGTTCTTAAAAATGCTCATTTGAATAGGTTATGCTGCTGAATACTGTAAAAGGTCTGTATAAAAAAGAAAGTCATGCAAAATAAACATACACAAACTTTATATTAACAATAAAGTAAATACAGTAAAACAATATTTAATAAATATGATTTATAAGATGAAGACGACATAAAAACGTATTGAACTGTTTTTAAAGTCCATATGAGAATTTCTGAAACTGAAGCCGACTCGCAATAAACTTGAAACGCACGTCATCGGTGTCATCAGTGAATCCAGCCAATCGTGGATCAGTTGTGTCGTCATCAGAACCTGTGCAGCCGCTCTTCAGAAGCTGCGCTGGCTGAGTTCTCCGGCTACTCTCGAATCGCTCTCGTGGTACTTTGACGGCACACGTCACAGTCACGTGGCGTCAGCGCTGTATCAAGTCGGACAAAATTTCTAACCGGCATGCACTGCTTCAAGTCAGCCGACGATCGGTTTGCGCAAAACTGCATGAAGTCGAACAAGCCTACAGTCAAGCGCCTCTAGCGTCACTGACCAAGTATAGGTCTCTGCAGGATAGTAATGGGAGTTACGAGATCAAGGTGTTTTTACACCATGATACCTGATTAGTTGATGTAATAGTGACGTTAGGTTTAGGGGTGGGGTTGGGTAAGGGGGATAATTTAGATTGCATGATTCAGAAACACCCAGCAGTTTCAAAACACCCATATGGTGATAAACGCCCACTTTTGCTCTGCAGTCTCTCACTGACATGAGATGTTTATCGCTATGAAATCACGTTCAAGAAGTCTCATTCAGCACACATCGCGATACTTGCCGTCAGTTTACAAGAGCCGCAGGTTGGGTGAGTAGTAGTAAATATTCTCGTTTAATGCCTGTTATAAAATGTATTCTGTCTTCTTTATTAATCAGATGAGCGCCTTATGTTTACTCTCTGTATTATATCAGTCATCCGAGGCTGTCTTTGAGTTTCATTGTGTTTAACTACATGAACACAGCTGCTAACATGGGTGATTAAACTCTATCTGTCACCTGACGTGCCATAGACCTGGGATCCGTTCAATATTAATTTCATGTTCAGAGGTGTAAGTTGTATTTGTAGTAAAATCATGGTAACCATGACACCTACAATAGTATTAGGTAAAACCCAGTAAACAAGACATTTATCATGTTTTTTACCACAGTAACTGTAGTTTTACTATGGTATAGTAATAGCACAATGATCACCAAAATAACTATAGTTGTACCACTGTAATGGTAGTGTTTTAATGTGGTTTGATATGACATATTTCACAGTTATCACATTTACTGCACCATGCTTGTTGTAATACCTTTTTAGTGTAAATAAAATAAAATACAAATTTCCCATCTTGCAGTTCATCCATATTAGTTTATATCTTAAATATATTGCTCACAGATCACTATTAACATTCTGTAAATAATTTTGTTTTATTTTCTTTCCCCTTGTATGTATTTTTTAGCTGAAAAGACGTAATGGAAGCAGTCACCCCAGTTGTGTTTGTGGAGAGGTATTCCTTCAGAAATGGAGAAGGCATGAAGCTGCAGAGGCAGGTTGGTCTGTGATAGTTTGTCCCTTTTATCAAACATTCCTGCCGTTATCATTTGCACAGCATTTGTTGTTTCTTAAACTGTTGTACAGTCCAAATACCCACACTTGCCATCTTGGCACATTTTCTTTGTTTGGCCCAAGTGAGCATGAAGATCACAAGTTTGTGTCGATCTTAACATGACAAAGTTCGTTTCAACTTTGCATTTTAAAATAAACTTCTAAATGTCTTTTCAATAGTCCCTATTAAAGATGACAATTTAATTTGTGGTGCTTCTAATTAAGTGATAAAAAGCAGTTGCAAATGATGTACAAATAAATATACTTTTCTGTTAACCAAGAAAACGTGCAACACTTTGTTTTACTACTAAATTATTCTCAATATCTAATTATTATTATTAATATTTCAGATACATTGGAAAGGTTTGTGTGACCTCTTGTGAGATCTCTGCTAAAAGTCTCACGATTAATTCCAAAGCATGATGCATGATGGGATACACTAAGCGTTGTATAGCGCTTCGGAGCAGTATTGGAGAGGTTTAGTGTGTGTTAAGGACACTGCACTTTGGCATTATTAAGACCGGTGACAGTCTTGTGCATCCACTGTCACATTCACATGCTCTCAAGTGACAAAGACCTCAAGTGTGGGTATTTGGAAACAGAACAGAAGTGAGAACACTTGTACTTGATTATTAGTGATCAAGACCCACTGTGCTTTCATATTAAACACCAAAGAGCACAGGGTTTACGTGCACTAATCCATGTGCTTGTGTTGTTTTTCTCCTCATTTCATACTCAAATACATTCCAAATTGCATCACTTTTTGTTTGTTTTGTTTCCACGAACTCAAAGAGTTCTTCTCTGTAACCTTCCAAATCGTTTGACTTCAGATTGACTTGTTATTCTTTTTAAAAGCATTTTGTTTCCTTAATGCAGAGGTTTCCCATTCAGTTGTTATGTATTAATTTCAACCTTAATAAATCTTTGCTCATGGACGAGGGACATATTACAAAGGATATATTAACAATGTTTAGAAGAAAAGCTGTACAACTAACAAGTTGGCTTTAGACAGTATCTCATGATTTTTGAGAATGTTGAGAAACCTTCTCCATGCTTTTAACATGGCCTCAGGCATAAAAACATTAGCATGAAGAAATTTAGGCAATTTCTTCCAAACAGAAACTGTGATCTTTGCAGCTAAACGCATTTTGAGTTTTATAGCATTGGCTTGCTGTAATGCTAGCCAGCTTTTTCTTGTCCTGTAGAACACTATAGTTCGCTTGAAAGTATAAAGATCATAGTGTGAAACACTTTTTATTTACATTGGGGCCAAGATCAATCAATGGGAAATAAAGCAGATACCTAAAAAAATAATAATAATAATAATAATAATAACTGGCAGCTTTGTGTGCTATTAAAAAAATCTAATTCTAAAATCTCTTATAGTATCTTTTTCTGATTTTGAGATAAAAATTCCAGTTATTCTTTGTCTTTTGCAGTCAACAACTACAAGAAATAATGCATGAAAAAATATAGCAGTTATAAAGGAATGATGGTCCACTGAAAGTGCTCCATGTTCCTGTATAAGTATTTCACCCCTTCATGCCAACTTGTATTGTATGCATAACACACGCTTATTCCAAATTACAGAACCATTCAGTTGATACATATGATTTCCTGATATAGCAACAGAATGCAAAAAAATAAAAATAAATAAAGCTAAGTATCCCAACATCAGTATTCAGAGACAGAGTAAGAGCATTATATTGCATAAGAATGTGTTTTGCTTTTTATTCTGTTATTTTAGTGATTACAGTAATTGCAATGCTAATTTGTTTATTTGTTTATTTATTTTGGATCTCAAGAAAAAATATCTTAAGTGACTGAAGTGTTGAAGGACGCTTTCACTTACAAAACATGTGTTATGGGCAATATTTTAATTGCTTCCACTGGTTTTCTGTGTAAACCCATGGTACCACAGGCTCTCAAACACAGTTTGTGGATTTTAGCCACATTGCTCATACTTTTAAGAGCTGCATTACATGACTCATGGATATATAATGCATGAACACATGAATTTATGAATTTATTGTCACATGCCACAGGGTTTTACAAGCATGGTTTTAAAAATAGTATTTTAATGTCCTGGTATTTGTGATTTATCATTGCCCTAGATAATACCTGTCAAAACTAAAAGTATTTAGATACATTGGATACTTGGCCAGTATCCTATATTTACTAATAATAATACTAATAATAATTATAATAATAATAATTGTAGCATAATTGTCTTATTTTTGCATCACCAAAAAATGCAGAAGAACATTGTAATTGGACATATATCAAACAATGTAAGGAATTGTGCTATGCAAACTGTGCTCAGCACTAATTTTGGGTCTTGTTAACACTGTTACCTGATTTGCATAATTCCTTTAGTAAATCAGATGCTAAAGCAAACAGACAGCATGTGCAAATAAACGACACAGTCAGTGGCGCAATTCATTCATAGTCAGTTTCCTAAATACCTTTGATTAGATTTGGTATCATTAACCTGGCAAACTTTGGCTAATCCAACAATTATTATTATTATTTGTATTTTTTTCAAAAGTGTATACTGTAACATCCTGGTACCTTAACATGAAATCGTCTGATTTCTGGCAGCTCTTGCTGGTTTTGTGTGCAGTATGAATCAAATGATAAGTGAACTGATGTGGGCCGCCTGTGGAGTTGACCTATGAGGCTAAACCAAGTACTGTATAGTGTAAACATGATATAACAGGAATGATAAATGCTTGTTTATTGAGACGCATTCACCGTTTATTCTTACTTTCCATTACCCTTCTCAAATATGTTCTTTTTCTCGCCTTCAATATTTTAACAGGCTTGGCAGTCTGATACCACATCCCTTTTAAAAAAATTCTTTATACAGAACGAGTTGCATGAAAGGCATGAGAGCACATGCTGTTTGCACTGTACTAAAAGAGCAATGGCTGACTGCTGCTGCTCATTAGAGATCCAAAACAGGTTCCGGTGAGTGGCTCTGTCACTTAAATATTTCTACAACGTCTTCAGAAAAAAAAAAAAAAAAAAAAAAAAAACATTTTAAATATACATACTGGAATGACACTGGTGATAGGTGCTTGTGGTGGAGAATATGTTTGTATTGCCAGTTTCTGCTAGCTGCTGCCCTGGAAGTACTAAGCGTGATGGTTTCTGCTTCTCTGTCCTGAAGCTAGCTCTGGTTTCAGCTCAACTCAAAGTTACAAAGTTACAAAGCTAGTTTTCACTGCTAGTAAGCCTAATTTCTCTGTGAGGGTAATTAGACTTTAGAAAAGTGATCAGCTTTAAACGTTATATCGCTTTCTAAACTTTCAATTCCATTTTCATCAGAAATCAATTATGGGATTCTACCACCTGTTCCAGAAAATTGCTTTCATTACAACTTGCCACTAAGACGTTTCTTTTTCTTCTGCTGCTGATTCTCTGTTGCTTCTCTTTTCTGCGGTATACTGATTAGAGATTGATTGCAGGTCAGATTAAAAGGTGTTTTGTTTGTTTGCTTTGGTGGTGACCCAAAAAACCAAATGGAGTGGAGGGCTTTCACAATTTCAGCAGTGTAAGGGAGACCTGCCAGCATTGCAGGATCTCCTTGGCAGGTGTCTGATCTTGGAAGAGTGGGAGAAAGAATATTACATTTAATTAAAAACATTTAATAGACCATGATTTGAGTCCTGAAGGATATCCCCATCAGCAGGTCAAGGTTTGGTCATATCATAGTTAGCTTGTGCTGGTGAACATAAAGTAACTATGAGGACATCACCATTTTATCATGTTTTAATAGGCAATTAACCTATATTTTTATTTAAACTTTTAAAAATAGATGTTACTTATTAGCATCTGTGGCTCAATCTAAAACCATTAACATCCATACAACCTTTTCAATGCACAAAATAGTATTTATTTTTTCTTGAGAAAGGTTCTTTAGATCATATGTTCTTCATTCAAAGAGAAAAAAATCTTTAAGAACTGAATGGTTCTTCTATGGCACCATTGCAAACCTTTTCTTTTTTTTTAAGAGGATTAGCTCAGGTGATTGGCTTAAGTTCTGTTGCACATTGAAACATTTTATATGCTTTTATATGCATTTCATTATATGCTATTCCCCCCACCCCAAGTATTACGGGCATCGTTGTTTCCAACATGTGAAAGACAAGCCTCATCACCTTTCTTCTTTAGATACTTGAACCTCATTAACACCAAAGATCAATAAATGCAAATAAGAAAGTCATCAATCTTCTAGGGTAAGGTTAGGCATACTGTAAAGCAAGACCTTCAGTGATTACTTTGGAGGCAAAATAAAAGACAACCCAGACAAATTTTGAGAAGAAAAAATACTCCAAACAAAAGTATGAAAACTTGCCGTGATTTTATCGGTAACCTGCAGAGGTGCGTAAATGAAGGTCAAATATGCAATTCAGGAATGATAAGGGAGTTGGACCAAGTAAGAATGGAAAGATAGACGGATTAGACACTGATAATTGACTTTAGTGGAGAGCATATGTAGCAACATTCAGCTTCATACAAGTTTTGTAACTGCATGCTTTTATCACTGAGAAATGTATGTGATGGTGTGTTTTTTTTTTTTTTTTTTATCTGTTGGTCTTCACATCAGATTGTAGATAGCATTCCAAACTTGATGGATTCTTGAAGAGCCTCTATCTCTGTTACAGTATTATTGGTGTGGCTTGAGCCTTCAAAAAAGCAATTTCTCATTTGAATTCCTCTTACCTGTTAGTCCAGAATTAGTATTCCACTTCAAAGCACTCCAGATTCAGATCTTTCTGCCAGATCATTCCAGGAACTGAATTTTTCAGGAGCTGCTCTCCTTTCATTATTTGCCAGAGGTAAGCATCTGAGAGTCAAATAGGGTTGCTAAAATGTCACCTGCCTGACTGCAATTGGATTGGGTGGGTGCTGACAGTGTTAGTCAAAAGGGCACATCATCTCACATCAGTAAATAAGCAGGCTAAGAGATTTCTCTGCCAGAACATTTAAGAACCATGCCAATGATTAGCAAACACTTAATAGATGAAATGTGTACTTTCTCATATCTGTACACCCCCTTTCACTTAGTGAGCATAAAATGTTTCTCCAAGTCAAATATTATGGTTTCAGTACTTTTAATACTACTTTAGTATTTCTGATAGTACTTTCTTCTCTTGCCTTAACTTTCTGTACTTTTAATTCCTTGGTTTATGTCAAAATACTTTCTGTGACGTTTTACAAGTTAATTTAATTAGAGAACCCTGTCCATATATATATATATATATATATATATATATATATATTTTTTTTTTTTTTTTTTTTTTTTTTTACTTTGAAATCTGACATTTAGGTTGCACATGCTTCTTTTTATTCTCCTATTCAGTTTTAACTTGTAAGACACTTTTGATGATTATGCTTTCCTACTAGATGAGAACAGACACTCCTTTGGAGGTGAGAGAAGAAAGATGTATATTCTAGCATGCATTGCACAAACAACCCCTCTCATAATGTACACTGGCATACAAATTCTTTATATACCAGTTTTCCAAAAAGAAGTAACCATGCAGAGGAACAAAAGCAGAAGTTTTTTTTTTTTTTTTTCAGTCATCAGTCATGAATCAAAATCTGTTTTCATTGAACAACATTTACTAATCCATCCATGTTGACCATATACAGTACGTAACCCTAGACAGTTTATTTTTATTTATTTATTTTGTCTGCATACAGGAGTAAATATATGTAATGTAATCAGTATCTCATTAAATGAAATTTAGTGCAGTAATGGTGGAATTTAGCAAGCACATGCGATAACTGAGCTGTCTTGATGAAGGAAAACCAATCATATTCATCAGTCTCATAAGATATCAATGTTTTGTTTTTTCGGTAGTGTTGCACACGACTGTTGCTAAATGTACTGAATACAGCATAAAAGGAGAGTGGGTGGGCAATCATGTGTCATTCCAATCATGTGTTATCCAGTCAATGAGTAATTTTCTGAGAAAAATTGCTTTTTTCAAATATCTGATGCCATTTTTTTCACCAATAAGAGAACAGCTTCAATAGACAAGTAAGAATGATATTTATAACCTCCCCTTTCCAAAAATTGGCTTAGAATTATGTTCTTTTCCCTGGTCTGACTCCTGCCCTCTTGTCATTCTGGTCTCTCCCAATCTGCTCTATCACCTCTGCTATCAGCCTCTCAACTTCTGAAGTCCATTCTCTGGTAATGTTTGTTTAATACTCTAAGGACTGCACTACACTCAAGTTGGAGATGGAGAAAAGAGAGGAAAGAGAGCAAGAGAGGGATGAGGGAACGGGAACTTCAGATAGATCAGAATACCTCTTTTTCCATCTCCTCTCTCTTTATTCTTCTTCTCTTTGTACTCATTCAGGCTGTTTCTTCTGCTTTCATCGCATATCTCAGATTGAAAATTAAATCTGGTAATACAAGTGCGCCATAGACCAGTGACTCATTTCAAGCAAAAATAATCTTTTTTTTTTTTTTACTGTGGAAAGATCATAATCTTTGTCCATCTAAATATGCAGTAAAATATGGTACATTCCAAAACATACCTGAATTAATGGAATGTTCTGGATATTTACTGAATAATGAAAGTAAACCATAGAAGCATTCAGGGTTTAAGCGCTGAAATGGAAAGCTCATATTTTTGATAAAGCACGTACGTGGACTCTTCAAGTAAATGCATACATTATTTGAGCTGTAAAATTGAGTAGCCTACAGTAGATTGCCCTTTGTGCAATGCCATGTTCTTGGCAGATGAACTTGTAGTTATGTGTCACTGATGTAATTCCTGTTCCTGATCCAGCAGATCAACAGAGGCATGTTGTCATTCTAATTGTTCTAATTTGTTTTTGCCACTGAACATTCTGAAAGCACATACACAACAGGATGAAAACATGTTTATGTTCTTCTGCTGATTCAGGACAATGGTCTAAAAAAGAACACGTTCAGCTTTCACATGTGCAGATATCATGTGGAAGTTACCATGTTTACAGGGCTTCCCAGCATTATTTTAGTCCTGAGACAATATGTTTCTATACAGATGTAGTAAGTAAGTGATTCTAACCCATTATTCATCTTAATTATGTTTAAGTTATATGGCTAAAATGCTTTTCAACCTATACGTGTATCTTAATGTTTATAGCTTTCTTCCATTTCAAGCGTCATATATTTCAAAATTTTCCCCCCAAATTTAGGACCCGTTGAAATTGAAATAGGGACCTGTTTCTATTGTTATTGACAAAGGATGCTATTTACTGTAGGTGCTTCAAAAACTTATTCTGCGGATAATTCAATCTTTTCTTTTGAACCTGGACTGATGCCATGTCTTTATGAGGACTGGGGCCTGCAGATGCAGTGAATGGCTGTAAAAGCTGCTAAATGTTTCAGATGGCCATTGAGAAGGAAGTGGAAGTTGTGCATATGTGTGTCTGAATACACATGTTCCTTGACGAGCTTGCAAGGCCTTTTTAAAGCTGTCCTCAGTGTAAAGTGCAGGGGAGAGAGAGCTTTAAAAAAATGGCATATGGCAGACTGCACCAACTTTCTGTCCCACGAGTGTTGTTTCGGAAGCAGATGTTCATTCTCTTAAGTGGTAATGGTTAATTGTGGTCATGATTATGACAGTGATGGGACGAACCTTAACTGTAGAATTATTATTTTAGTATCCGACCACCAATTCAAGAAATTAAATGAATTAAATATGGATAAGAGCGAGAGTTTAATCAGTGGTACCAAAGTGAGCTGTAGATCGATTGATTATTTATTGGCCATACCATAATCGATCCACATTGGTTAAAGGAATAATTCACCCAAAAGTAAAAATTTGCCAATAGTTTACTCACCTTCAGACCATCCAAGATGTAGATGAGTTTGTTTATTCACTTAACCAGATTTAGAGAAATGTAGCATTACATCACTTGCTCAAGATAGGATCCTCTGCAGTGAATTGGTGCTGAAATAAAATAATCGTTGCTTTTTTTATCAAATGTTTGGGCTTTCATTCTGACCCCAACCATACACTTCAGAGGAATTATTTGGTGAGCAGGTAATGCTACATTTCTTCAAATCTTTTCTTATGAAGAAACTAGGGTGAGTAGAATTCTCTGAGAATTTTCATTTTTGGGTGAATTTTTTTTTAATGCTTTTTGGTGGAGTCTTTGGTCTCTCGACACATTCATCTTTCCCAAGCAGCAGTAATGGCTTTGGTGAAAAAGTCTGAACTTGACTACGGGTGACACGTAAAAGGGACCGGGTGAGCAGACAGAGAACATGAAAGGGAAGCTTATATAGATCTCTAAATGGCGGGGCAGATTGAAACATCGGGAGAGAGGACGCCACAGATGAAAGGAGGGCTGGGGTTGCTACGGGGCACGTAGCAGACAGCTAATGACAGGATCCTTTGGCAAGAAGATGGCATCTCTCTGATCCAACACTCATTGATTATTGATGCACTGCCCCAAGTGCAAAACCCGGCTAGACAATCAATGTTTCCACCTCGTGCGTCCCCATGCACCATTTAGAGGCCTTGATCGTCAAATGATCAAATCCGCTGCAAAGTTCATGCTGATTTAAAAAAAAGGAAAGCTGGTGATATAACGGTCACCAAATGAGAATTTAACTTCTCCTGCAGCCAGTTACTCTTTGAGCCATCTTTGTCCATTGCATTAAGAGTTGTTAGAAAACTTTGACTAAGCCTTAGAAATTCAAACCTTTGAACCAGCCATTGCTTAGAGTTAAGTTTCTCAATTACACCACAATACCAAAAGCCTCACCTCATCAGAGAGAAACACAAATCCCCCTCAGAATCCAAGCTACCTTATTTATCTGCTTTTTTCATTTGAGTAACAGCCGTGCAGAGGAAAGCTCTATCTTTTCTTCTTTATTTATATATTTACTTTGTCTTTCAGAGATAAAGGCCCGCTCACACCACTTTATATTTATTTGAAAGTAGTCCCTTTCTCTCAAACTAAACAAATCTCCCTTTTCTTGCCCAGGAGAGCCACAGTATAAGGCCTGTCGGCTGAATGGAGAGCAGTATAATTAATGAGAGTGAGGAGGTTCAGGCGGTCTCAATCAGCTCAGTCAGGCAAGGCAAATTAATATTCAAGCATTGACGCTCATTCACTCAGAGACAATGTGTCTCGTTTACATAACCCCTCTGCATGGGCGAGGATGCAAATAGTTATCGGACACGAACATCAATTTTATTTAATTCTGACATTCTAGTTAATGTTTACATTTTCAAAACGATTTGTGTGCAATTATATTACGTCTGGGTATGCCTGATTTAGAGGCATAAATGAAATGACGTTGAATTGTTTACCTGAAAGCCGGTTATTAGTTTACATGTCTTGTAATATTCCTTAGTTCTTTTATCGTTTATTGTTTATGCAGGTACACTGATTTAATGAGGATGCAAATACACACTCAGCGTTCTGGGAATGGATTTGATAAACTATTTAAGCCTTACTTGGTAATGCTTGATTGACTGAACAGCACCCTCTGCAATTGTTTCAAGTTCATGAAAAACAAAGCGAGTTGAGGTTTTCCGGCTTGAATATCTGAATAGTATTTGTTTTGTAATCTGCATGGCAGTTAGCAATGTTAGCCAGTTCCTTTAAGAATATGGTGAATAAGGGTACTGAGACATCTGTGACAGCAGTCCAGCTGAATTCATTGCAAACCAACATGGCTGTCTGCCATCTTCCCACTAACACACTCAAGTCTTTTTGTTCCTTCTCAAGGTCCCGCTTGCAAGGCTCCCATTGTACATTATCAAAGGGATATCAGGGCGCCAAAGGAAAATCAACCTGCCTGTAAAGTTATTTAAGCCTATCTAGACATTGTTCAGCTTTTTGAGCCTTTGAGAAGAAAATTATTAAATGAAAAATGTATTTATTTTGAGTTGTAAAAGGTTTCTTTGCTGAATACCAAATAGCATGTTCATATTATACTATGGATGTAGATGTCCTCATCTTAAACCCTTCATACAGTAAGAGGTATCATGCCAATGCTTGTTTTTGGTGTAGTACTGCCCTGAATAAACTAAAAAGAAAATAGAATATAAAATTAACTTTAAAGCATTTCAATCTGAGTATATTTGTGTATCTTAAGGGGGGAATATATTCACTAATATTCAGAATATGGTATTATTTTAATCAGTTCACTTGTAGTTTCAAAAAGCTTTATTATGTAAATTATTTTTTTATCATGTATCAGTCTAAATATTTAAGCTTATTTAGAGGAAATTAAAGCAGTGTAATGTGATGTAAAAGTGTAAAAATACTAAGACCCAACCAAAGCAGTACTTTCATCTTTGAACACCTGACCCCTTTTAGAAGGTTACTGTCCTGAAAGCATATATCCTTTACTGCTAAAAAGAGATTATATCACACATTTATCAACATTTTTCATCCAGATTCATCATCCAATTTTGGGCTTCAAAAATCAGCTTACAGTTCTTAGGAACACAGTTCCTGGACCATACCCTACAGGCCTGTGCTTTAGATGAGGTTCTCCTCTAGAGCAAATGATAAAAGCAAAGCAGAGATTATCTGGATATCAAGAGAATACAGGGTCACATGCCTCACAGTGTCCTAATGTGGCTTTACTTTTACAGAGATAATTGACAGCCCTTTGAATTCATCTTTACAACAAATATTGGTAACTTTTGATGTTGTTTTGATTGCTAAGATATTGATACTTGCTCTGTATTGTATTGCTCTGGATCAGTAGAATAATATTTGCTTTTCTGTTTCCCTCAACTTAATTACTACGTGCAATACAATTACTGTATGCATGCTAGTTCCAGGGGTGTATCTAGGATTTAAAGCATAAAGGCTTAGCCCTGTTTCACGACAGCATTTAAAAGTATTGTGAGCAGTAGTGTTCATATTTGTTTGAGTTCCTTTTTAAAGTATTATATACAGAATGTATACTTTTTACATAAACATAATCAATTAAAGCTGCAGTAGGTAACTTTTGTAAAAATATATTTTTTACATATTTGTTAAACCTGTCATTATGTCCTGACAGTAGAATATGAGACGATAATCTGTGAAAAAATCAAGCTCCTCTGGCTCCTCCCAGTGGTCCTATTTGCAGAAAGTCATCCGCTCCCGGTAAGAAACAACCAATCAGAGCTGCGTTCTGTAACTTTGTTTGTGTTCAAAATGTATAAAAATTTATATAATAAGCGAGTACACCATGAATCCATTTTCCAAACCGTGTTTTTAGCTTGTCCTGAATCACTAGGGTGCACCTATAATAAGTGTTTATATTCGGACTATTTTAGATTGCTTCGGGGATACCGCGGCGGAGTAACCCAGTAGCTTTGTGATTCTTCATAGACATAAACAGAGAGAAGTAGTTCCGGCTACGATGTTCTTCCTCAAGATGCAAGCAGTTCTGTTTATTAACCGCTAGAGCGTCAAAAGTTACCTACTGCAGCTGTAAGTTTCTTTAGATTATTAAAATGTTATTTACACTAAGAACAAAATGGTTCTTTTAAAAGCTGTTTACTAAAAGGTTATTTCAGGGACCCAAAATGGTTCCTCTATGGCATTACTGCAAAGCTCCCCTTTTGGGGCGGCAGTGGCTCAGTGGTTCATGTGGGTTGTCTACAAACCAGAAGGTTGGTGGTTCGATCCCCGGCTCCACCTGTCCTTGAGCAAGACATCTAACCCCAGCTGCTCCCGACGAGCTGGATGGTGCCTTGAATGGCAGACACCGCAGTTGGTGTATGAATGAGTGTGTGAATGGGTGAATGTGAGGCAAATTGTAAAGCGCTTTGGATGGCCATGTGGTCTGTTGAAAGCGCTATATAAATGCAGTCCATTTACCATTTTGGAACCTTTATTTTTAAGAGTAAAAGGCTAATTTTAAAAGCACAGTGGATATTAGAAAATTGCCAACACATATTAGAAGAACTAAAGTAATGACACCAGAACTACTGGTCAAAATTATAGGTCTCATTATAGTTCAAACTATTCCATCCCAAATCTGGCTCAGTTGAACTGCCAAACCCATGCCTTAAATGTGAAAATAGTTTGCTTCACTGTGTTTCCCTGCTCAATTCTCTAGCCTGTTTTGAAGGATGAAAATGACAGATACTCTACTGTCTACACAGTCTACTGTCAATAAAATTACACTTTTCTCTGATTGTGCCACTGCGTTTGCAACTCTTTTTTCAATAAAGCAGGGGAGGGATGTCACCATGCAGTAGCATGGCGAGAGAAAAAGAATAAAGGAATCAGTTTCAGGACAAGAGAAAAACTAAATATGCTAAATGTTACTAAATTCCAAAAAAAAAGGAAGAGAAAAGAAAATAAAGAAAGAAAGAAAAGAAAATAACACTTATTTTTCAGAATTTAGTCTCCTACATGTTAGACACTAGAAGTCCTCCCCTCTTGAGGATGATATTTTTGTCAAGTTCAGCAGAAAACATTAAACATTAAAAACTGTATAAATGTGTCTGTTCCGAGAATCAGTTTTAGTGTGTTAGCAATTTGGAAAGCCTTTCATTCTTCTAGTGTTCAATATATGCAAGTTAAATGGATATGACAAGCTAGTTTAAAATCAAAATAGTTTCACTAGAATACTAATACATGAAGACTCCAGAATATGTGTCTCTCGTGTAAACCACACCATCACATGCCCCTGGAAGCTGTTTCAGTTCTGTTGGGCTAATATAGTTAGTTAAGTTAGCATTGAGGCAGTAAGCCACATCACTGCAGTGGAAATTGGCCATATTAAAAAAATTTATCCACTTTTCATTCTTAGCAGCACTGTCACAATGTGCAACATGTAGGGCCTGCCCGCACACTACCCAGAGGGCCACTACAACCCTCCTCAGGGGTGTCTCGGCGGGATACAATGTGGCGGTGGGAGGGGCCTGTCAGGACAATTCTAGGTACATTAAGATGTAAAAAGCTTTTAAAGACATTTTACTTCCCTCTGCAGCTCAGTCAGCGGTCCCATTGCTTATGAGATTAGACGTTTTTAGGCAGCTATCAAGTTCTGGTTTTTATCTTTCATACCCAAGAGAGTCACAGCCCTAATCTTGAATGCCTGTGAGGAATCAAAAGCTTCAGTTTACTCTCAGTTCAGATACAGAGCCTGAGAAGAAAATATATTGTCTCTTCTGTAGGAACGATAATAGAGATTGTGACACAAGGAACATAACTGTTTTGACAATAAGACAGAAGGCAAACACTAATCAGTTAGTCTTCACAACTGCCATATGCAATTCATATATTTCTGAGACAGAGTTTTACTGAGGCAGATGCCTTTTAGATCCCCCTAGTGTAGTGTTTCTTCATTATAACATCAGAATCTTTTGAAAGTTAAGTTATGCATTTATTTTTATATGGAAATTATAATCTATCCATCCATCCATCCATCCATCCATCCATCCATCCATCCGACTTTTATTTTAGTTTTATCATTGAAGTATATAATTGAAATACAATGACAGTGATTTGTATTATTTTATTTTTACTTTCTTAAAAGTCCCCAAAATATATTCAATCTAAATCTAATATATGTTTATATAATATAATATGTTTTATATAATATACGTTTGAAAAAAAAAAAAAAAACTATTATTGACGACAATTGATTATGATGAAATTAAAACATATCTTAGATTAATGGAATTAATAAGACATGTGATTTTGAGATTTTAATATTTACAGTATTTTTTTTTTTTTAGTTAATTCTGGAATCTGAAATTTATTTTGAATTCTAATTGAAATGTTCTCTAATCTTCTTCCATATCATGTTTTTACTTATTTATTTATTTATTTTTCATTCATTTGTCCATTTGTTATTATTATTATTATTATTATTATTATTATTATTATTATTATTATTATTATTATTATTACTATTATTATTATTATTATTATTATTATTATTTATTTGTTTGTTTGTTTGTTTGTTTATTTATTTGTTTATTTAGTTGTCCTGAGCTTCATCAGATAAAAGTGCAAAAACAACAATTTGAACAAAATTATTTTTAGTTCGAAACACCATGGGATCAAAGACATGGTAATCAATACACGTTTGAACCAAAAATAACAACTGATAATCAGCACAGAAAATTGTTTGACATTTTGTCATAAAAAGAATATATTAAGCATGCATGCCTTTGAAAATAAGATTTTAATGATTCCTCAAGGGAATTTTTAACTGGATGGTCTGTACAGTATATAGGAAAAATCCCTTAGATGTCCTGTTTTTCATACGGCATCATAGGTGCCATGCTTGTTAACAAAATGTTCTCGCGTATAAACAGGATCACCATTGTCCCTCCCTTTCTCACTTATAATAACACTAATCTACTCCTCTTTGTCAGGTTCTTTTCCAATTACTCCTTAATAACTTCTTTCTTTTCCCTGTCATCTGTTTTGCGTTTCATTTTTCTCACTCCACAGTGTGTTTCTGATGGTTTACACTAAAGCTTGATGTTATGAGATCTCAGTTGCCACAGCAACATGCGTGGCCATAGTCAGTATCTCCATTCTCCTCGGCCTTAATTCCTTGTCTGTCATTTGCATAGAAATAACATTCAGTAAGAGGGTGACTATCTCTTTCTCTGCCTGTCTGTTTACCACTCGCTCTCTCTATCACTGCATCTCTTTCCCTGCGTCTAACCCCACCACCAGTGTTTTGACAATCTGAACGCATTGCTCATGAGTAAGAAACACACACATTCCTTTACATCTCTGATCTCTAAGGTATGTGTGTGTGTTTGTTTAGAAGTGTGCATGCATGGCATTAATTTGGGCCCCCTCTCCTTCTGGGATTGGGTTCAATAAAGCCCCTGGCCACGTCTCATATTACATTCATATTTCATCAAACAATCTCATCAACACGCCAGTAATAACATAATTAACCTGCTCACAGAGAGCTTGTCCTTTGTGGCAACCTGTGCCTCATTACCAGCTCTGTGTTTGTGCGAGTGAGCGGGAGAATGTTTAACTGCAGCACAATTTTTTGCAGTGCATGATAGGTTCTTTGAACAAAAGTTGGACTCCCCAATTAATAACGTCACTCATGTGGGGTAAACACCCTGTGCTCTAATGTTATAAGGGCAAAAAGATTTGCTCTTTGCTTTTACCTCAGTTATACTGAGCATTGGCAGCTACGAAAAGTAAACAATGTGTTTGTCATACCACTGTATAGCTGTCAATTATTATAGGCCTCCACTTTACAGAAAAGAAAAACAAAATCAGGTAGCTACAACTGCGGTGGATTTTGCAATGGAATAATGAAATACTCCATGCTGTTTACTGTTTTTCAACTCTACGTACAGCCGTGCAGCGATTTCTCTCGACGTGGCACCTGCTTTTCAGCAAAATGAGGGGGAATGTTTTGTGACAGCTATTAAATCAGGAAACATTAACAGCGCCATGAGCAATTATGCCTAAACTGCAGGTTGAAGGCAAAACTCGTTTATTTTGTGCATTATGTTTCTTTGATTAAAGAGGGAGAGAGAGAGAGAGAGAGAGAGAGAGAGAGAGAGAGAGAGAGAGAGAGAGAGACTTGAGTATGCCATTTGCTGTTAAAAATTGATTACATTCCAAAATGTTCTTATGTTGTTCCAAATCTGTATGACTTAATTGACTCTGCAGAAAATGTATTTTTGTCCATACAGTAAAAAAGTCAGTTGTGTCCATAATTGGACCCCAGGGGGTGGGGCGTTTTAATGCATTTTCTTCTTCTTGTGTTCCAAAGAAGGAAATAAATCAAACAGGTTTGTAACATCATGAGGGTGAGTAAACAGTAAACCTATCAATTTAAAGGCTGTGAAGGGGTATGAGCTCTGTATGATCATGTATTCTCCATCATGCCTTTTGCAGTAGAAGCACTTCCTCAAAAAAGAAAAAAGAAAAGAAAAAAAAAACAGCATTTTCTTTTAACTTTTCTTTGAAGTCTTTGATCATGTTGACAACACTAGAATTGTGCTGCTTTCATGAAATACACAAATAACACATTAATGTTATATTAAAGTGATAGTTCACAAAAAAGAAAGAAAAAGAAAATCCTGTCATCATTTAAACACAAAATAATATTTTTTTTTTTTTTCATGTGAAACCCAAAAGGAGAAATTTAGTGCATTTTCCATACGTTTAGTCATCATAAGAAAAAGTGCAGCAAAAACATTGTACTAAATGATATTTTTTTCAGAACATGTGATACTTTTTAGGATACTTTGATGAATAATAAAAAAAAATGATGCTGAGAATTCAGCGTTGCATCACAGAAATAAATTATTTTTTAAAGTATATTCAAATAGAAAACTATTATTTTAAGTTGTAATAATATTTCACAATATTACTGCTTTTTTTTCTGTATTTTTGATCAAATAAATGCAGGCTTGATGAGCAGAATAAACTTCTTTCAAAAACATTAAAAATAGTAATGTTTCCAAACTTTTGGTCTGTACTGTAGATATATGATTGATCCAAATAGGAAAAAAAATGGTTCATGCATGTTACAAATGGCATGATGGTGAAGAGGTGAGCTTTGGCCTGTTTTTTTACAGTCGAGTTACGTTACATGTGTTACAATAACAATTAAGATTAATGATAGATGCCTATATTGTGCTGTTTTTTTTTTCTCATTCTCATACTCATACACACCATGATAAACTACTGTAGGTACGTTCATGCCATGAGACCAGGTACAGCAGATCAGTAAGAATTGTTTTAGGTGATTACTTGTGTGAAGCTCTCACAGCTGCAGTGAAACATTGGTATCCAGCTGGCGGGGTGCTAGAGACTGGGAGTGCACAATGCCTGTGATTAAGGATCAGCTGATTAGGCGCTAGCTGTGTCATTTTGAAGAAAGTCTATGAAAATATTGTTTTACAGCTGTGAAGTGATTTCCCTCACAATGGGCTACCTGCCACTAATCAGTTCTCTGCCACCAGAAACCACCAAATGTTTTGGCCTTTTAACTCAGGATAATGAAGGCATGATGAGGTCTCTGTTTCTTTGTCTTCCTCTCTCTTTCACTGTCTCTCTATTCTTAGCTGTGTACCTTTCCTTTACCAAAAACGACAACAATGTCTTGAGTCTAGAAGGGTCATAGTGCCAATAATTAGTCTTAAAAAAAAAAAACACCTTGAAAGTGGTATTTAGTCAAGGTGTTTTTTTTTTTTTTTTTTTTTTTTTTTTGTTCATATTCAGGACTTGCATCGTAGAGGAGAAAGTGTGGCCTCAGGAGGCCTTGAGGCTTGTGGGTAATGAAGGACCCAATGGACTTCTAGGTAATTGGGCAGCTGGAAAACAGGTGATTGCTGTCAAATGGTTCTGGTTGACCAATCAGATGGCTCGTCTGCCTGGATGGAAAAACGGAGACCACTGGGAATCACTCAGGGTGAAGGTTGAGAAAGATTGTTAGACACACTCTGTGGAAATCGACCAAGTAATGCAAAAAAAAAATAAAAAATTGCCCGTAACTTGTGTCATTTATTTGTAATAGTGTTTGTTTATTTGTTTTTGTTTATTTCCTTCAACTACCAAGCCTTATCCAATGTAAATAGTTTGCTACTTCATATTCAATAATTCTATCAACTTTTCCTGTTGGGATTCCTTAATGTGTGATTTTGTTTTATTATTATTATTATTATTATTATTATTATTATTATTATTATTATTATTATCTTCAGTCTTTATTTATTTATTTATTTATTTTACTCTGGACCAGTTAATATTAATTAAAACTAAAACCATACAAAAAAAAATAATAATAATAATAATAAAAAAATAATAATAATAATAAATCTAATTTTATTCCCTAAGACTAAAAACTAAAACCAGGAGACACACACACACACACACACACACACACACACACATATACATAAATACAAATATTAAAAAAAAAAACTCTAATGGTATATCAGTGAATAACCCCGCTCATGACTCAAACTTACATTAGGACAGTTCAGCATGGATGTTCTTCCCATGTTTTAGAATCATTCCATGCTTGCAAAGTGTCTCAAGACCCTTGTCAGAATTCCTCGTGTGGGACAAACTCCCAGACAAAGAAGGCCAAGTAAAAATTACAGGGGGTTCAGAAGTACGGCAGTCACCCGAGGCAGCCATGGAGGATAACTAACGACAGCCAGGCCGACTCTCACTTTGTTTTGCCTTTGAACAGCTAAGCTCTTCTCCACTGCTAGCCCGAGGCTGTTTAGAGGCAAGCTAGTGGAGTATGGGTGTTTGGCTGTGCCACAGCCAGAAGAGGACATGGACAAACACAGGATTTCTGATGACACTCTTGCTGGAAACAAATGGTTACAGATGGTTACTGACAAAATAACTTGCCACACAATGTAAACACATGTAGTGAGTGTAATTTGTGACATCATAACCTTAAAAAAAAAAACAAGGAAAGTCGTTTACTGTCCCTGGCGGTGTATGTTGTGTGGGTTTGTGGGCTGTAAACGTGAACTTAGCAATGTAGTATAGGCCTACTGTAAAACACAACTATTGGGTGTTTATTCTCTGGATCTCTGACTGGGCACTGCATTTTGCTATTTATGAGCACTGAATCAATATTTATTGTGCATAAAAGAGCAATATTCCCATTCTGAATGTCTAAACATCAAAAGAACAGCCTAAAAAAACATAAATGTAAATACACAAACTGTAGAGGGAACAGATTATCACATTCTTATTTAAGGTGATATTACATATTGCATTCCAACTGCCTTCTTTGTTGATGTTTACAAAATGGAAGATTATTATTGTAGTAGCACATTTTAAATTCAGAACGGGCTTGGCACTGAATGGAGACTTTTAAATATTGCATTGCGTCTTATGAAGTGGAAGCACACATGGTGCTTTGCTGCAGTAGTACGTTCTTTCTTTCTTTCTTTCTTTCTTTCTTTCTTTCTTTCTTTTGGTGTATCTCTCTTTTCTTTCTTTCAATTGGTCAGTATTTTTTTGGAGTTGGTCATACTTTCTGTCTCCTTTCTTTCAATTGGTTGGTCTTTCTTTTGGTCTACCTTTTTTTTTTTTTTTTTTTTTAGTTGGTCTTTCTTTCCGTCTGTCTGTCTAATCTATTTCCTTTCTATTTGTCTGGTGGTCAGCCTTTGTCTCATTTGGTCTTTGTCTTTTTTTTTCTTCTTTCAATTAGTCAGCTTTCAGTTGGTGTGTCAGTCAGTCGGTCGTTCTTTCTGTTGATCTCTTTCTTTCTTTCTTTCTTTCTTTCTTTCTTTCTTTCTTTCTTTCTTTCTTTCTTTCTTAATTATGTTTTTTTTTCTCACCAATTCCAGTTTAAACTGTATTTATTTGATAATTGCTTCCATCTGTTTCATTTGTTTCCTGAGATGGATATCCTTTGTACGAAATGGTCTTCCCCTAGACAAATAATGAAGTCCAGAATTAATGGAATTGTATTGTCTTTGTTTGTTCCTGGCATTGCCCAAATGTCACCAACCCTCAGGGAGATAGATGAGCAATTCATCCATTAGTGAAATACCACCCCTCTTCTCATCTCTGTTAGCACAGCAGCATGAAAAGATGGCATGTACGCATATTAATGCACACTTCTTTATTGTGCTATTGATCAGGGATTACTGAAAGTAGCCACTCACATCCAGCTTCCTCTCTCTTTTATCCCATTACACGCAGTCTTGGCTGTCAAAACTTTCTTCCCAAACGGTCTTCCCAAATTATGACCAGTTCAATTAAAACAACTGGTTGCCAGTCAACCGTATAGTAAGTTTCATAATTTTCATAACGCGTGTAAAGAGTTCTTTATTCATTTATAGACGGATGTGTATTAACGGCGTGGCTTTTGATAACGTGTTTGTGTATGTGCATGTACTGTACATGGTTGCTCTCTTGCATAATTGTGACCCTGGACCACAAAACCAGTCTTAAGTCCCTGGAGTATATTTGTAGGAATAGCCAAAAATACATTGTAAGGGTCAAAAGTATTGATTTTTCTTGTATGCCAAAAGTCATTAGGATATTAAGTAAAGATCATGTTCCATAAATATATTTTGTAAATGTCCTACTCTAAATATATAAAAATAACATCTTTTCTCAGTATTTAGATTTTTTTTTTTTTTTTGCACCCTCAAATTCCAGATTTTCAAATAGTTGTATCTCGGCCAGATATTATATCCTAACAATCCAATCATCAATGGAAAGCTTATTTATTCAGGTTTCAGTTGATGTATAAATCTCAATTTTCGAAAAAATTGATACTCATGACTGTTTTTTGTTCTTGTTGTTGTTGTTGTTGTTTTTTTTTTGGTTCAGGGTTACATATGCATGTGTGTTTCTAAAGAAATCCCATAATGGGGCTTTCATGTAGAAGCCAACCCCCATGCCAATTATCTGTCAGATTATGAAAAGTATGGTTTGCGGTTTTAATCTTATGGAATGCCATTCAGCAATTTCCCCATGCACAACAAGGGGAAGATAAATTAATCAAAGAGATAGAAAATCAATTTGGCTCTCCAACTGTCATTTCAGATCACCTCGCTAAGCTCTTTTCTCCCAACTCGCCGTGATGCTGATGCAAATGGTAGAGCCCCGCCGGAGATGCCTAATGCTGGGCTTACAGCCTAACAGCCTCTGTGTGGATGGGAGTGGAGGAGTCAGTTAAGGTTTGGGAGGATAAAGCTTCTGTGGCTTCCTACTTGCATTTCATGCATGACCCACAGCACTCAGGAAATAACCACATTACATCACAGGGCTGGCACGGTGATGCACTGCCAAAATGAATTGAAACCGGGGTGAAGGGGGGCGGGGGGAGATGCTGAAATCGAGAGCAGTGTGCAATGGCTGAAGTATCTAGGAGGATCTGCTATCATTGGGAAATGTCATGTTAGAGATGTATATCAATTCAATTCAATTCAATTCAAGTTTATTTGTATAGCGCTATTTACAATACAAATCGTTACAAAGCAACTTTACAGAAAATTATGTTTCTACAATATTTAGTAGTAGCTTATGGTGGTGACTGTCAGTTTGTGCACGTTTGACAGGATTTTTAGAAAAAAATAATACAAGACGTAGTCAGCTAGACGATGAACATTATCAATATTATTAATTAATAATTGTTATATGATACACATGTAGCAATAATTATTAGTTCTGTTTGTTGATTCAGGGTTAGCATCATCTGAGGTCCTCTTAGGGTCAGCATCATCTCTTCTCAGGTGTTCTGGATCCAGACTGGAGCTTGTGTAAATCCTAGTTACATCCCGTGGCAAAACATAGAAACAAAATAGAGACATCATTAGCATAGCTGCTGATCCAACAAAGTAAAATTAGTTTAACCCAAGCTAATGAATAAAAATGCACATTTGATCAGATGCAACTACACTCACAATTTAAGAGATACATTATTTGAAGAGATGCATTTTTAATCTAGATTTAGATCTAGATCAAGATCCTGCACCAAAAATGTTTTTCTACCCAAGGCTAAACAATTAGGCATTGTGCATGATGACGACCAGACTGGTTGAATGTTGGGCTGTTTTATTAATAATTTTTTTTAGAACTGTAATATCATAGTTTTTGTTATTACTATTAGGGTTTAATATAACTTCTGTCATCATTTACATTCTCATAATTTGTATTTTTATTTTTCAAACTTCATAGTCATTTTAAACTCATGTATTGAGCCAGATTAGTGATGTCAAATGATACATAACTCATACAGGTTTTGTGCATGATATGTCATCATAGAGCTTTTATAGATATACATACAATAAAAAAAAAAAAAATTATAATAATAATAATAATTAAATAAATAAAAATGTGGTTAATACATATAATTTGCCTAAATTTCTTATTTATTTATTTTTTGTATAGAATTTTCAGGTGCTGCATTTGTAGTGATTAGTGCCATAGGGTAAATCTAAGATCTGAGAACGACAGAGGCATTTCATGATTCACAACTTTTGCTAAACTTTCTCTCAAATCATTGTTCTAACTCTTATTCACTGCATAATACATGCTCAATCAGATTTTGTTCATGGCAGTCAACAAGAACAAAAATTACCCTGCTGCGAGTGCGAGATAAAGGGAAATGAGGATGACGCACATCATGCTCAGATGACACCAACAGGAGGCGCCATGCAGAGTTTCCTTTCACAATTTCTGGCCCTAAATGCAGACAGACTGTTTGGCAGCACATACACACCGCTCTATAGTGCCAACATCAGCAAACACACAGACAGTAGCACCCCCTTACATTCATCACCATCCTCTCACTCAGGCAGACTGAAGGCCATTCCACTTAGTATAACAAAACATGCAGCAGCCTGTATTCACCCATCTCTCTCTGACCTTAAACAACAGCCAAAGTCTACATTGTTTGCTGCATGGACCTTCTCAAGGCCTGAAATATGTCAGTCAGATAATGAGAGGTTGTTGCTCTCTGAGCTCCATCGAATCCAGTGGGTTAAGGTGTTTGTTAAAGTAGTGCAGTAAACATACCTGCACATGGCCTCAAAGGTCAAGAAAACCACTCGGAGGATCTGTCCACCTCTGCTTTCGTAGGAAGTGATTGAAAAGCATCAAATTCTCATACAATACAAAAACAAGCTAGAAACATAGATTCTATTTAATAATTAAAAGGTTCCGTCTGTTACAAAATATAGTGTTAAGTCAGATTTGACTTCAAAATCATATTGTAGTAGTAGTAATAGTTTAATAATAATATTAAACTCCTCATATTGATTGGCATATTAACTCTGGCCCCCTCTCCATCATTGAACCCTTGGATGAATACAGCTGTTATAAATTTGTCAGAAGTGTAGATGCCCTTGGTTTGAATATCTTCAGCACATCTGCGGCCAGTTTCCGGAACATTCATGCACAAACACGCATATGCACTTAAAACCTCTTGATATTGGGCCAGCCGTTTTATTATTTCAACATTATTGGCTTCAAGGAACTGCTTTACCTATTTTTCAGTGTGACAGGGACATTGTCTTGCATGAAAAGTGCAGGGTGATTTCAAAACCCCAAAATGTTCTTGCTGACACCAGTCAAAAGAGGAGCCATCAAATGAGAGATAATTACATGAGGAGCTGTTGCTGAAGCAAAATTTACATTTTTCATCTGAACGCCACAACAAATAACTCTCACGTTAGATGAGGACATAGATCTTATTGATCAGACAGGCCTCAGTCATTTACTAGTGAAGGTTAGCGGCCGTTGGCATTTATTTGGATCATTATGAGCAGCGGATAGGCATTATTCATGCCCAATAATGCAGACTTCAGGCTACACTGCACACATTACAACTTCCACAAGAAGTTCAGATGAGATGAGGGAAGCCTAAGAGTAAATGCATGTTTATGTCTGTGAGAGTATGCATGTCTTGGTATGCACAAAAAAGTAATAATAATAATACAAATAAAAAACATCCTGTGCCTTGACCTTGTGTTTCCTCCTTTATATAATTCAAAATATCAAGAGGTTTTAAGTGCATATGTGTGTTTGTGCCTGAATGTGTTGGAAACACTATGCTGATGCTCAGTCATAGAGCATCTAGTCATCACATCATGCTTTTCCTACAGTATCAGCCTACCTGTATATCTCATCTGTTTTCAGAGGTGGCAGAAGTTTAATCATCTACTTCCTATGAATTGTCTTCGGCTTCTTGTTGGCATCAGATTACCCCAGAGGGAACATGAAGTAATCCAGATCTTCCCATTCTCACATGTGTGAAGGCAAAGGATGTCTATTTAAAATGAGAGCCATCCATTAGCATTCTCATTCATCTCACTGGCAGTTGCTCAGCTGGAGCAGAAAGTATGTCATTTGAGATCTTTGTTCATGGATGCTCAGTTCTGCAGCACGCCCCCCAATCACATGTAAATGTCATATCATTACGTAAAATACACACTTTTAAGAGCCCTCAAGAAATAGTGATATTGTTTTCAATTCCAGCTGTGGACAACTAGTAGCAAAAATACAGTAGTAAACACTAAAGCATATTATTATATTATTGTACTATTTATAATTATATAAATAGTATGTGTGTGTGTGTGTGTGTGTGTGTGTGTGTGTGTGTGTGTGTGTGTGTGTGTGTGTGCGTGTGTGTGTGCTCTTGTTTGGAGAGGCTGACTTATGAGGACATAACCCATGTCCCCATTTTTCAAAATGCTTATAAATCATACAGAATGAGTTTTTTTGAAAAGTAAAAATGCACAAAGTTTCCTGTGAGGGTTAGGGTTAGGGGTAGGGTTGGTGAAGGGCGATAGAATATGCAGTTTCTACAGTATAAAAACCATTACGTCTATGGGATGTCCCCACTTTTCACAAAAACAAACGGTAATATTGTGAAATGACTACAATATACTATAATATATTTTGAAATGTTGTTTAGTCCTGTAATGACAAGGAGTTTTGTGTATTATAAGTGTATTATTCAGAAAGGACACATTATGTCAAAAGTCACATAAAGAAATGTATAGTATAATATATATTTCAAACAAACACTGTTTGTTTGAACTTTTTATTCATCAAATAATCCTGAAAAAAATATATATTTTTAATAATAATAAGAACTATAACTAATAATTAAGCATCAATAATTAATAATAATAACTGAGCATCAAATCAGCTTATTATAATGAATTCAGAAGGAACTTGTGTCACTGACACAGTAATTACTGCTGAAAATTACTAAACTAAAACTAAACTAAAACTGTTCTTTTAAATAATGTTAAGTTTATTTTTTTATTTTTATTTTTTACTGTATTTTAAATAAAAATGCAGCCTTAGTTATTATTATTGTTATTATTATTATTATTATTATTTTTTTTTATGTATCAGTAGTATATATATTTTCCCAGCCAGATGGTGTTTTTGAGCCCTTGCTGAAGGCCCAGCGGACAATCAATAGAAATATACTCAATAGATTCAAGGGGCACCGCAAGTTGTCCATTGGGAGCAAGAGTAGCCTGCTGCATAGAGACTGGGGCTTAGATGTAATGTCCATGCAGAGGTCTGGAATATGACGTGTATTATATCACCAGAAATGATAGAGATGCAATGTTGTTCGCTCCATAAGTAGCTTTTAGCCTTGATTGACCACAACCTCTCATCACATCTATTAGCAAAATATCCGAAGCTCAAGCTATAAAAGGTTTTTTTGCGGATCCTGAGGGTAAACAAATTAATTGATTTTCTTCACATCAATTATTTCAAGAGAACATTCTGTGAGTGCCTTTGATCCTTTCATATCAAAGAGATGAGTAATTCTCAAAACACACGCATTCTCAGCAATGTAAAACCACAACAAGTCACTCTTTCTGTGTAGCCTATGGTTGTTTCTGACAAAACTTTAGATGATTTAACTTCACAAAAGTATCCATAATACAGTACGTGCATCAGACATTCAGCTTCCTTGACTTGCTTTCAGCATCAAAATTCCACCTGCATGTTCTACAGTGGAAATATTACTCAACATACTCATTCAAAGAGAATAACAGTAGATTTAAGTCTAAGTCTTCGTCAACATGAAACGATTTGAATCATGCCTATTGCATTGCAGTAAACCTAAGATGACTCAGCTCATTTGGATCATTAAAAGTAAATTCATTTTTACCTGACAGGTTTGCCTTTAATCAGATCCCATGAAGCTATTTAGCACAAGGGTTCATGGTGGAGAGTAACACAGCCCAGTTCACTGCATCTTCATTAGGCAGGGAACAGTGTAATCTCACACATTTTGAATGCCACACAATCTGCTACAGGACGGGAAATAATTTGAGATTTTGTATCCAGTGAACTAGCATACCTTTGAATTCAAGATTTTTAGTTGTTTTGTTTACAGGCGTATTGCAATAGATCGAGCGAGTTCAGGGAGAAGTGGAGGAGGTGAGTCTGTTCAATATTACATCTCGCTGGATGTCAGCAGTATCGAACAGCAGTTAATCAAATGTAACCTTACGCCTAATATCATAATTAGAACTGAAATAGGCCCTCTGAAAGGTATTTTGCAAATACAATGCACCTCACGAGTCTCAAAATAGCGAGAAAGCGAGAACAAAATGTCATCCCCATTGGCTGTGTAAGTGAAACAGCTTGAAAATACTATTGTTTATTTAAATGCAGACAGCTCTATTGTGTGTTTTCTTTTTGACTCTGTTTTTGCTGGGATGGAGGTCACCTTGCAAGAAAAACTGAACAATAGTCTCATGTTGCAACTCCCATTGTGCCCATTGTTCTCTGCGTGGAGAGCCACTCACAGAGTTTGATGAATATGATCTGAATGCTGGTGTTAAAGATGAGAGAGAGAGCATTAGAGGGAGGGAGAGAGTGCAAGGGACTGATGATGCAAGTATAAGGCAAGATGCTAAATACCTTGGGCGGAATATAAAGCAAGACAGATGCAAGTTTGCTTGCAGTGGATTTTGAAACACAGCGAGAGACTGAGAGGGTTGGTGCGCGTCTGCCACATTAGCATGCATCTCAACAGGTAGTTACGATACAGAAGTGCCTCCGATTGCCCCACACTAATCCAGACCGTCCTGAAAACAGACGTTGCATCATTACGGAAGAGATGGGAACTTCCTTTGTTTTATGACCAGAATAATTGCGGTTTCATTTCTGAAAGGAGTTTGCATAAAAGCCAAAATCTAGCACATTATACATTCCAAGCACGTCGTTTGAGAGTGCAGATGCCCACAAATATAAAAGCTTGCTCAAGTACTGAAACGTCTGGACATAAAGTGCCGAGCAGAATCTCTGTCTGTATATCTATCATTACAGATATATGGACTCATTACAGTTGCCTCTGTTTTACCATCCTCCCTTTTTCCTAACCGAAACCTTAAACGAATCATTTATTCTTCTCCTATCCCCTGAATGTCCACAGAAGGCTTCTCTTACTGGAAATGTCATCGGAGAAAGGGCTCTAATAATGAAGCGAGGGACAGCTACATCAGTATAAACACAACACACAGCCCCCAGGGCTCACCCCAGCCCAGTGACAAGGAAAATGGATGTGGACCTTTTGGAATGGAATAGAGATGGCCTCAACTCTGGGTTATTATTCAAGCCTAATCTCCCATCAGGTCTGGCTGTGTGAAGTGAACAAATGGGCTGACTATGGAGACGTCGGTGGCATTAGAGTGGGTAATTGGGGAAGCAGGTTTTTGCGGTACATCTAACCAGGTGCGACTCGATGTGTACATCTCATGTAGTTTACTTAGGGTTTGAAGCGGTTTCAGATGTAGCAAGACTTTCCATTTTAGCTTTCCCCAAAATGTCCTCCAGGCTTGTTTTAGCAGAAATCCCACTTCTGCAATCCTAAATAACTGTGTGAGGCATTTTAGGTGTTTGCCCATTTAAAAAAAGCAATCACAAAACTCACGACTCACTGGAATTGGAACAGCACACAGTGAGCAAATATTTATTAACTTTTGTAACTATTTCAATATTATATGTTTTATCTTTTCACGGTTGTAATTTGCTGCAGTGACGGGATACATATGGCAGGATCAAGGGAAGACATTAGCACAGAGCTACACTACTGCAATGACTACAACCCTAGTAATTAACTCTTTCCTTCATGCATGGGGTGAACAGAAATGAATAGGAGCTCAAGCAGCGATGACGGGATTTTATTTTAATGATTTGATCCACTGATCCTTTAAATTTTTGCCCCTGAAGGAGGACGAGACAGACACGTACATAAAATTCCCTCTTAATTTATTATCATATTGTTACTCTCAGTGTAAACTTGTTAGCAGTACCCCTGCTCCCTATACGCAGAGCAAGCAGCTTGTGTAGGGCACCAACTCCCAGGGGGGCACCATCCAGTTGCTAAAAAAAATAAAATAGTAATAATTATAATAATATTATTATATACAGTATATATGTATATATATATATATATATATATATATATATATATATATATATTAGGGGTGAACCGATCGAGATCATCAAATTTTGACCACCTTTATGTATTCAAGACTAAAGTAATTTTTAGCTTGAAGTATTTTTCTAAAATTAAAGAAATGCAACTTTAAGAATGCATAAAAAAGGGAAGCGCTATAATTCCTATTTGAACATGTAGTGTTCTAATCCTTGGAGCCCAAGGGTCAGTGGACCGAGAAGCAAAAAAGGCCAAATATTTACTTTTTGCTACAGGGAAGGATGCAGTCCACTCAGACGTAGCTAATTCTATTTCTTTATGGACAGGATTCAAATTTTACACCATTTAGGGATCTGCAGAACAAGGCAAAATTAAAGGTTTGCTGTTGAGCCATCGGCAGCCAGAGTCGAGCAACAAATTGCTCAGATACGCACTGTTGTACTCAATATCCGAGGTCTGTCATGAGAATGGTGCTCATTGATTTGACCTTCAGCTTATCCTATTTGTCAATTTTACGCTCTACACTTCGCCCAGAACTTTTCCCAACATTGGTAAATAATTCACAGCTGCTCAGGTATGTGTTACAGCTTGTTAAGAGAATCAAACATGCATTTATCACAGTTGCGGTGCACAATTTTGTTTGTGAAAACGAAACAGGGATTTTGTGTTATCATTCCAATGATATTAGCATCTGAATATGTGTTTGCAAGTATGCCCAAGCATGTCTCCCCATCCCTGAGGCCCTCTTGAGCATCATGACAAACTTCAGCAGCTGGCTTTGATGTGCCAGAACAGTAGCAGATAGGAACACAGCGGTTACAGCATGTGGGGGAAAGCCCTGGTGCACAATCACTATCGATTATAAGTGAGATTGCATCACCGCAGAGAGCCTGGCTCTGATAACACATCAAACGAAGACACCGGATTGATTTCTCTTCCGCATTCTTTCACTAATTTAAAATAAAAAAATGCAGGGTCGCTCAACTTTATACATTTCTTTCTTTCTTTTCTCATCAGTCTGAAATGCCCCAGATCTACCCACCAGAAAATGCTGAGATGAGATTAAATTGTATAATTGGGCTGTTGATTACATGCGTTTGAATTCAGATTAAAATCTTGTGCATCTGCGTGTCTGATTAGCAGGAAGGTAATGAGGGCATTAATGCTAATAGCTCGCAAATTCCTTAAAACGTTTTTATTTACTTATGTTTTATTGGTTAATTTTATAATCGCATTAAGGATTAGTTGATAAACTGATGTCATTTATTTCTCTGGTGGGAGATGACAAATGGCTGGATGTTCATTCCCAGTGTACGTAGCCTAATTCCCAATTACCCACTGTAACAGGAGCCATTAGAATCTAGACAAGTATACCAAACTTTCTTTATTAAAGAGTTGAGCCCTCTAAATGGGTTAGGTGTCTTGAGCCTTTGCGTTTCGTCTTGACAGACTGACGTGACACTTCTTTAATTGCTTGTACCTCAGCAGGTCAAGGGGTAATCTACTTCCCTCTTCATACAGCCATCCTAGAGAAGAGATATCTGAATTCATTTAGCAAATTAAGCTCGGAGAGACGAGAGAAATCATTAACTTATAGAGAATGACGAGAGTCCTTGTCCACAGAAACAAACCAGATGGGACGAAGGGGCTGCCGCCCCAACCCCTCCCTCTGCCTTCTCTACTTTATCTCTTGGATACACCAGTTTTATATTAATTCAGAATATCCTCTGTTCAATCTTAGATTCCTCCACACATGGGCAGAGTGTGGAGTGATGCATGCCTATGTACATTGGGGTTGGAATGGTTGATTGGTGTGATCTGTAAAACACAAATTAATTGTCAAAGTCGTCAGCTAGAGAGGCAGACCCCGGCAAGACAGGTCTTGAAAGACTGAAGGATGATTTAAATATTCTTGAGGATATGCATACTCCCAGAGATGTCACGACAGATTTGACAGTCCCTAATGGTGGCCGACAGTGAAAATTCATGCAAGGTTTCAATGAAGGTCAAAATGGAAATTAGTTTAACTTCTTTATTAAGTTCTATATTGATTTATTATGTATTTAGAGACTGTATATGCCAGAAAACGGGTTGCTAGTTGCTGTAAATAATTTTGATAGATGGTGCAATGTGAATATGTGTTGGTTTCGCATCTACACTCTGTGCTTTTCGCGAGCGTTGAATCTCTATGAATATTCATAGGTTTTGTAAATATATGTGTGGGTCACACATTGTTTGTTTGGGAGGTTTTTCCTTCCTTCCTTCCTTTCGTAGTTTTTGACACTATACGATAAGTAAGCCAGATGAAAGTTGAGCCTACGCCAATTATGTCAGTACACCTACTGAAAAACCTGTGAATTAATGGTAGAAAAAAAAAGAAAACACAAGAGCACATTTGAGCTTAAAAGAGGGAAAGGATAAGAAAAAGAGATCCTAATCTACTTTGGAAGACATGTCTGGCCTGTACTCACAGTGAATTTCCTGGTGTAAATGGAAGCTAATGGGGGAAAGGTCTCTGTAATTCGCTCTCCATTAGCCACTCTGCCTGGCCTAATTGCCTAGCTGAGCCTGGACAATTTTGTTAGACATTGCTAGGGTAATTATTGCTGCTTTGTCTAAAAATAACAAACCTCACACTAAACTGGGATGCATGGTTGATTTCTATTCTGATTATTTCCTTTTATTCTTTGCCCTTTCTTCTCTCCTCCCATAACAAAACATGTTGTTGTGTTGGACGTCATGCTGAAAGATGTGCTTGATGTGACTTTGGAGTTTAACAAGGATTTCATGGAGAGTAAATATGATGAGCTAAATAGAGACCTTTTAAAGCTATATATTTTTATCTTTCAAGACACATTTGAATGCAATTACAATGATGGATGGATGGATGGATGGATGGATAGATAGATAGATAGATAGATAGATAGATAGATAGATAGATAGATAGATAGATAGATAGATAGATAGATAGATAGATAGATAGATAGATAGATAGATAGATAGATAGATAGATAGATAGATAGATAGATAGATAGATGGAGAAACGTCAACAGAATAAAAGGATCATGATGAATCTGATGATTTTTAATCCGTCTTTAAACAGCAGATCAAAAATGTAACAATGTTTAATTAATTAATTAATTTTACATTTTAAGCCTAACCTTTGTGCTGACCACCTACTTTTCTAGGAATGTGTTGTGGAAAATCACCGTTCATGATTAAACTGATGACAAATATTTGAACACCATTTGAAAAAGCCAGAACAAACCCTATTTGAATGAACAATTGCATTTGCATCACTCTAAATCCTTTTAGTCCACAGTCTCATTAAAATTCTCATCCAAAGGCCAAAATTAAACGAGGCATTCCTCTTTAACAAACAATGCTGCATCTCTGGGCAAAACCTGAACCTTGAACTCACCGGTCAGCAATTAATGCTTGAAATCATAAATAACATTGCATTTAATTATGTGGTTTGTGCCTAAGTGTGTTTGAGTCAGTCCCGCTCCCTCTTTCTAGTCCTGTTGTTCTGCCACTCGCGAAATGACGTTCATATACTGTACTCCTTCTCTCTCTTTCTGCTGGCCTGGCACTTGTGTTTATGTTGTGCCGTGATGGGTGATTTATATTTTGACAGCACGCATCTGCGTTTTTTGCTGATGTGCCGATTTGGTGTGTGTGTGTGCACTAGTCACTGTGCACACTGTTGACTTTTTTAAAACCTTGGTCCTTGTTGGAATTTATGAGCTGGAGATGTTAGCGGATGTCTAGCATTTTCTTTCTTTTCACATTATTCGCTGAACCACCTTTTTTTTCTTGCATTTGATGGAATCTGTACAGCAGGAGAGACATTCCTGCCATTGTATGGAATAGATTTCGCAGCATTTTCATTTGACACATGTCCTGAGCTGAAGCGCAATGGGATAATGTAGCCTATGTCTCAGGAGAGGATGACAAATACAGATATGACCTCCAACAGATGGAAGTCTTAATTTGCAGCAGCAAGTTTATTAAGACAAATGGACACAGGCACTCACAGCAGACGGGCAAGCCTGGAAGTGCAAACAAACAATACATCAAATGGATGTGTTCATTCGTACAACATGAGAGTATATTCTTTCAGCCTGCACCCATGGACACAAACTATTCGCTAAATAAAACAAGTATGGACATTTTCACCCCACAGAGAGCTGTAGTAATTAACCTCAAAAGGGAAATTACAATTTATTATGATTAATTACAATTATTTATATGAGCTGCCAGTAGTAATTGTAGCAGAATTAAATTGCCATCAACTAATCTGTCCGTCCAGCGAACATAATTTTATATAAACTCTAAGAAAGGATATATTTGTGGCCACAGAAAATACTTTCATACAGTATTAATGCATTAGAGCATGTAGCAAAACCAGAATCGTACAGGGACATTGATTTGTAAGGCAGAATCAGTAACTCATGTAATTTGTGCACAAGTTTTTTTATTAACTAAACACCAATGCAAACTAGTCTAACAAACAAACAAACAAACATACAATGACTCGTACAGGGGAAAGGGAAAATGAGATTTGATGGATGATACCATCAGAAAAACCAGAGAACGAAGCTATGAAGAGAGTTAGTTAACCACCTGGGTAAAACTATCAGTGCCATTTAAAATGGAGTCTATAGCTTATACTAAAACTCAGTTTTGTTTAGTTAAATGTACGATACTTGCATTTCATCGGCCTGGAATAAGCATCTGGATGTAAGTCTTGATGGTTTGAGGTTCGTTGGTGTAGGAGTCATGATCACGTTCGTCCGATTTTGAAGAGTGAGTGATGAATTCTAAAGATGTCCTGACTCTATGGTGATTGGGAGTTTCTTCCCAGTGGAAAATGACGAGAGCTTAAAGAGACATCAGCTGAGATCCTAAGATCTTTGGTGAATGGAAAGTCAAGGCACGTTTCCTGGCACAGACTGCCCTTACGAAAGAAAAATATATTTACCAATATATTTCTTAAAATATATTGTGTTATATTGTAATATATTATTTTCCCTTTTTATTTTCTAATATTTAATATATTTGAATACATTTAATAATATATTGATGATACATATATTATATAATATATTGCAAAATATACAAATGATTGCCGCTTTTAATATATTGCAATATATTGGAAAAATTTAAATATATATAAGAATATACGCCTAATATATTACATGATATTTTCCAATATATTGCAATATATTTTTGTTTCATAAGGGTGAGGGGTGTGAACAAAAACCAGATGAATAATTGATTTGTTAAATTTAATGAAAAATGGTGTGTCTGATTGGTCCAGACGCTACAGAGTAAAGCAGACTAAATAGTATTGTTTAGGAAACTTGTACCATCTAAAATGACAGACTGATTAGCTTTCTGTTTTAAACAGTGCTGTAGTCATTGCATTTACTGTGTTTTATGAAAGTGTATTTTTCCTGCTATAGAATAATTTAGGGCTTTCTGTTTTGCATTTAGTCTTGGGACACATAAGGTGTACTAGAGCTTTTGGTGCACATAACGATGTTGATGAAGCAAACATAAAATGCAGTAAGTGTCTAGTTCATCTGTTGTCTGTGACAAGGAGTGAAATGCAGTTCATTAATTAACATTTGGAACTCTTAGTCATACTAATTGCAGCATTCCTTTATGCAGTTGGGGAGATTATGGATTTTTTGCCATTCAGCAAGGACGCCTGGGTCACATTACTGAAAAATGACAGGTGCTTCAGAGTTTGATGTGTGACGAAGGGATAAACAGACTGTTTGTCATTCCATCACCCTGTAGATATTAAGCAGGTGCACTGCAATTGTCTTATTTACCAGCAGAAACAAAATATCAAAGCATCCTTAATATCAAAGCAAGATACATTTGCTTGAGATGCAGAGTTGTGTTTTTAATTCACTGACATTTTTCTTCAGTGAGTGTGTTTGTATATTAATACTGTATACATATACTTTTGTATGTTCTGTATGCATCTTAAAAAAATAAATAAAGGTTTATGTATATTCACCTTATTTTTTTACGTGGAAGTAAGCTGTTTTCGGTGAACGTGCGGGATTCCAATTCATTAGCCACTGTAGAGAAACAATGAGAAGAATAAATAGTCAAACATTTGTGCTACAAACCAGTGTGTTCATAATTTAGACAATACATTAAAATAAAATGGTAAGAAACACTAGTCTGCAATTTCAAGCAGCTTAATGAGCTGTTTTGTACACATTTAATTTACAGCCATAAACATTACATTTACAAATGGCTGCATCCACTCTTACGGGAAATATAAGGTAGATACCATGTACATTAAATATTACTTTAAATATGATACAAGTTTATTGAGAAAATAATACTACAAGTCAAATACTCTTACAGTATGTATATATATATATATATCCCTGCCAGTTCCAGAGTGTGATCTGCTGATGACACACATAATGGTTAAAAAAAATAATAATTATTATTATTATTATTTATAGCCTGAATGCTCTGTGAGTCACTTTGGATAAAAGCATCAGCTAAATGTTTAAATCTAAATGATGAGCTTGCATGTAGTCTTAACCAATGTTTAGTGAGAAAATAAGCATTTAATTGTCTTTAACAACTGTTGCAATTCTGCTACAGTGGGTCTCTGAAGGTTAACAATATAGATATTTTTTTCTGGTAAATAAGACAAAAATACTGATTAAGAAAATTATTATTATTATTATTATTATTATTATTATTATTATTATTATTATTATTATTTACGTATTTATTGTTGCAGTATGATGTGTTGTTTTGCAAAATGTCTATGTTGTTGTTTATTTAAAATGAAAAAAAAAAAATGAAAACAATGCTAAAAATAGATCAAGTTTTTGGTTTGTAAAACGCCCAGAGACCCAATATGGCTGAGGGGACTTCTCTCTGTGTCATCAGTTGGAAGGTTAAAGATGGTCTGTCTGTCACTTTGGCTTATGAGTATGGTGGGTTTATTTCTTTCATTCACTCTCACTTTCAATGGCCAGCATGTTCCACTGTCCCTTCTCTCCTACTGCCTGCATCTTCAGCACCACTGCCAACCACTGTGGGCCACTGGGCATATCAAGCAGGTGAGTGTGCATGCTTCTGTATTTATTTTTAAAGAGATTTTTATTGAGCAGACATGTGAATGAATGTGTTGATGTTGGGGTGGATTCAATGAACATTTTTCAGTGAAACAATGGGATGAAGAGGAGATCTGGAGAAGACATAGATAGGAGTAATAACATTGAGATAAAAGTGTAACGGAGAGGAGGGCTGGAGGGAGGGCACACGATAGACTTGAGAAGAGGATGGAGGATATGTATTCCAGTGGGAGGAGGAAGCCACACTCCTGGGAAATGTTTGTTTTTGATGAATGGAATGTTGTAGAGCATGCTTTATGCGTGACGGTCAGAGTCTCTGTGGGTTAGTTTGACTTTGAGTGTGGTGTCTTGATTAGCAGTCATTGCATAAAATGTGCAATAAAATCACTGAGGTTTGTTATATATATATATATATATATATATATATATATATATATATATATATATATATATATATATATATATGATCAGCATTATTATCATTGCAACATTCAGTGCAAGATATGTTCATATTTTATGCAATGTTTTACTAGCGAATGTTGTCATTTGTCAATTAGAAGATGCTTTCTTTAAGCAGCTGACATCCCTGACTTTCTTCCACAGCTTTAGCAAATCTAATTTAAATTTTAATTTAGAATGTCTTAATTTATTCGTCTGCTGTTTAAAAAAAAAGAGAAGGGTTGGATTAAAAAGAGAGATAGAGACAGACTGAGAGAGACAGCAAATTACAATCTTCAACCATCAATGGGACATGCGAACATTTTCCATAGGATAAATTACAACAGAGACATTGTTCAGTCCGAGACAAGATGGCATTTGTTTTGTTGCCCCATCTCCATTATTAAAGCAGAATGTCACTGTGGATGTGATATATATTCAGCTGTGGAGCCGGAGGTGCTGTAGTGTTTCTTGCTTTGGCTGGTTACATGCCCTGTCAGATCTGGCTCCACTTTCATAGTAGATGTCTGAGTGGCTGCTCTAGAGACGAAGCCTCGCGCTGGGGCTACGTGAGGGGGAAGAGGACACCTGAGGGCAAGAGGTCTGGAGTGTTTAGATCAGTGTGCATTTGTTCACTGGCTCTGTCTGTTCTTTTCTTTTCTTTTTTTATGACAGCAAACAGCACAGCACAGTGGACATGTGGCCAAATGATAGCGCTGATCAGGTCCCAGCGTGTATGGACACATACACACAGACTGGTTTCTTACTTCACTTAGTCAACACCCACTTGTGTAAATGTGTCCTTCAGCAAAATATCATATGGCATCTGACACAACATTTTGATGTTTGACAAATGACCAACTCTAGCAGCACTTAAAAGCCTCTTTTTTATGCTTTACCTAATCTGGGGATTGGTCAGCTGTGGCATTGTGTCACAAGCAGCATATTCCTCATCTTTTGCATTTGTCTAGATTTACTGTATGATATGCTGTTTGAGTGGAGTGTCATATCCGCTGTATAATACATCACGAGATGGAAACCTATTGCGTAGTTTGCTATTTTTTTCCCCTTTTTTAATATATATATATATATATTTTTTTTTTTTTTTTTTTATTCTGAGCTAGAGGCCTTTATAACATTTTCACAGATGCTGTTTTGGGTCTTGCTGCTGATATGAAGGGTGGTGTTAATATGGCACTTCACCCTTGTGCTTGTGCAATGGTTGGAGACATAGCTAGCACATTCAGGGCAGACATACCTGTATTCAGTGAGGATGCCGTGATTATTATTATTATTATTATTATTTTTTTTTAATTTAAAGATCCATAAAAAAAAAGCCATCTAAGATTTGGAAAAAGTTAATAAAAATAAGAAGATAATATTTTAAATGATGTAGGACTTTTCCACATAATGGAAATTACAGTGTATGAAAATGAAGAGGGTAAAATTGTGGAAGGACAGTAAGTAATATTATACAGTTGACTTTAAAAATAAGAGAATATATATGTTGGATTTGCATTGTTTAATTAAGGGCAATTATTGGATTGCATGTACAGTATTTTACCTCTAAAAAGATTGTTACAAAAGTAAACTTGGGTTATAAAGTTACGGTACATCATGAACTGGTAGCAATGTGGATCAGAGTGTCATGGATGACACGCAAATTTATTCCATTATCAAGTTTAAACTAGACAAAATGTCTGACCAAGGGCAACCAGGCTGATCTTAAAGAAGACAGATTTTAACACAGAGAAAATTATCATAGTGACGTTGCTGTCACACAATGTAGAATCCAGTAAATTGTAGGAATTGGAATTACAACAATGATCCATTCATAGTGGTTGAGCAAGCTCTAGTTCCAATGGTAAAAACCAATGGGAATTAATTATTTATTTATTTTTTTTTTTTTTTTTTTTGGTATGACTACTGTAGATTATGGGAAGATATTAATTAACCAGATTTGCAAGTTTAACAGCCCTTCTGATCTTTAAATGAATGCTCTAAACTGCCATAATCATATTAAATCTGGCTTAGGATTCGAGAGATGATGGGATTTTAGCTGTGAATTGGCCGTCATACCAACAATTCATTTGTGGAGATATTAGCAAATCTTTTAGTGCTTGAATCATCAAAAACAGAGGCGTCTAAGAGCCTCCAGGCGTTCTCAGAGGTTATGCCTTTCCTGTAACTCATTTTACTATAAGGTTTTTCAACATTCTTTGAAAGCACAGTGACACCATGACACCCACTAAATGGAGAGTTAGGGGATGAAATTTATTTCTATCTGACGGGACAACAATTTTATGTGGACTATTGTGTGCAAAGGGCTGTGAAGGGGAGCATTTGCATGCAAATGTAGGTGGGAAATCATTTCTCTGAATCACTAGGAACAGCGCTCTTCTTGCATCTTCTGCATGGGTCTATGCTGAAGTAGGATAATGCTACTTTATGCTTTATGCTGAGGTACTGGAAAGTTTTTTCCATGCTCTGTTAGATATAGGTACCCTCATTGTCTTCAGCAGATAACTTCACATGTGGGTAGTGGTAAGGCCTGGCTGTTAGACTGAAAGGTCAATCTAAAAAAAGGCAATCTATGGGCTGTTACCACCATGCCCCAGAGCAGAGACCATTTGACTGACATGTTGAGTTACCAATGTGTGTGTGTGTGTGTGTTCATGTTTTTGTGACATATCAGGACACAACTCCATATGATGACATTGGTATCAACTGTATAATGACATGGGTACGAAAGTAAAAATGCACAAAGTTTCCTGTGAGGGTTAGGTGTAGGGTTGGTGAAGGGCCATAGAATATACAGTTTGTACAGTATAAAAACCATTACGCCTATTGGATGTCCCCATTTTTCACACCCCTGTGTGTGTGTGTGTGTGTGTGTGTGTGTGTGTGCGTGTGTGTGTTAATTGAGAGTTAAATTAACATGGGGGAAAAAAAAAATATATATATATATTTAATAAATATATACACACACACACACACACACACACATACACACACATATATATATATATATATATATATATATATATATATATATATATATATATATATATATATATATATATATTCACAGTAGAACAAAAATATCAGGGGAAAAAGAAATGTATATAATTTGTGATCTTAATTTCTGTATGTAATCTGTATGTATGTAATGTTTAAATTGCTATATTGAACAAATCCCTGAAATATATGGTTTAAAAAATGGTAGCCATGTATGCCATAACTTATTGAACGAATAAATAAATAAATAAATTATAAAGGATAAGTAATAAATACAGAAAAAAGAAAAACATAAATTGTAAAAATTCATTAACTGATGTGCATATACCAAGCTACTGGAAATTGTTGTATTATGTATCACACAACACAAAAATAATTATTTTATTACAGAAAAAAATATTTAACAAAAAAATATGTAACAGATGTACACTGTAAAAAATGTGGAGTAGGAATGTGGAGTAGGATTTACTTGAAAAAAGCTTGCTAAGTTTTTTCACTCAGAAAATTGTAGTAAATTTACAAACATTTGCTAAGCAAAAGCCTAAACATAATTATTAGTAGGTTTAATTAGACATTTTTAAGTTATGTTTACTTGGAAATTCCCAGTTAATTTTGGTGACTCTTTGTTTCTGAATTTTACATTGTGTAGCCTAATGCTTATTACTGAAAAAAAGCGTACAACTGTATTTTTCTTTTGCAAATTTTGCACTCATATATTTTAAGTACAACTTAAACATTGAATTTAATAAAATCTGTGAGTTTATGCAATTTACTTTAACAAGGTAACACTGGTAAATCACCGTGCTATTAAAGCATTTGGTTCACTTGCAAACATGCAATTAAGCATGTAGACAGGCTGTTATCATTTTAAGATGATATGCCCACTCAATAAAATTAATAGCCACCTGAACACAGAGACCTCAATACTTGGTACACCACACACAATGACGGTAACAATCAGTGAATAGTGTTTGAGTATCAATGGGTCATTTTGAATAGAAAATAAACTCCAGGTGTCACAAAACAGTATGTTACTAAAACAAACAACAACTAACAACTAAAATAAACAACTAACAACAAAAGCAACCATAAAACAGTGTACATTTTTAATTATTCATGCCCCATTGCTTGATGGGAAATATGGCATCATAACTTTGATATTTACTTAAAGAATCCTTGTAAACATAACAAACGGTTCCTAGTAAAATATACTTGAGTTTTAACTTTCATTTCTACCTAGTCAGTTCCATTTGAATTTACTTGTGTATTTAAGTAAATTAAATAAGTAGCTTATTGAATTAAACATGATATTTTGAAGTAAAAAGACAAAATAGTATTTGTTTGTAAAATTTACTTAACTGATGCTATCTTTATTTACAAGTTCAAAAAATCATTTTTTACAGTGTACCATTAAAATTATGGTGTTTGTGTACAGTGTACTGTAATCTGGATTTGTTATAAATTTTTGTGTGTGCAATATGCTTCATACAGTCAGTAACTAGGTATTTCCAGAAAACATTACACAAACATTCCAGAAAAAAAAAAAAAAAAAGTTTTAATAAGAATTTATTTACAAAACTCATGCGCTTCCGAGTTATTTCTTACCATAATTTAGGATTGTCCTTGCTTAAAATGTAATTCATTTCCAAAAGCCTGCTTCAGGGCTCTTTATCATAATCCAAATCCTTCACTGGAAGGTCACAGTGTTTGACAGGTCTCTGTTTAAACGCCAGGGCAATTTTTAATTATGTCCCAATTACATGCCTTGTGAGCAAAATGGTCTCATCAGAGACTTCTTATATCTGTGGTTTTAGCCAATTAGAACATGACTGCAGCAGGTTATTTGATGGACAGTTTTTAATTTGATTTATAAAAGGGTAAAAGTAACCCCCCCCCCCCACCCCCACACACACACCCCCACAAACACACACACACATCTGTGAAAACGGTGTAAGGAGAAAATTAGTTTGTAATTACCAAATATTCCACATTGTTTGACACATTAATTCATTCTGATAGCAAATATATTACAGTCCTAATCCATGGTAAATTCCTACATGTCACAGCAGCCTGACTTTAAAGTGTAAGAGATGACAGTGAGAGGCAGCCGGCTTGCCATTTGATTGTGGAGACCTGCACTGAGCGCAGCGTATGTCGACAAATGCTGATTGTTAAAATAATCACAATAACATGCAAGGTTTGGATTCCAGTGGTTTTGCATGCAGATGTGTGGTTGTGTAAATCCGTGTGAGTGCATTAGGCCCATTTTATAATATTGGGTCAATACTGTTTCATCAGTTGAATATCAAATATCCCAGTTCATTTATTAACGTAACAAAATGGCCGTCACAACAGCAAGGAACCTTGTGACAAATCTACGTTGACACATGGGTCTGTTTTGTTTCAAATGACAAATAGATTACAAGCCAATTTGGTGTGTTGTAATCCACATGAGCACCCCAAGGTTAATTTCATTGTGCTTCCTCTTTATACTTTATTGACATGCACTGATGATACAGCATAGTCTATAGATTTTAATACTGCCCTTTGGTGACTCCATTCTCATCTCCATGGCGATATATGTACTATATGTTTCAACAAAGGGCCTCAGGATTAATCAAGGTCATATCAAATTGTCATTTTCCATGGGTGCTGTGGATAATGCTACTGATAATTTTAATTCATAATGAAGAGGATAAGCTGAATGGGGTCACGGTAAAACTCAAGAAACATTGACAATCTTACATTTGGTGATTACATGTCTAGACCTAGAAAAAAAAAAAAAAAGAATAATAATGTTTTGCTTCCTCTTTCATGGCTTGGGAGACTTAGCCCCAAAGCTGAATTTCCAGCATCAATTACTCTTCAGTGTCACATGATGTTTCAGAAATCAATCTAATATGCTGATTTGCAGCCCAGGAAACATGTCTGGTGATACAAACTGCTGATTTGAACTCACTTACGCCTGTATTTTTTTTTTTTTTTTTTACCTTGTACATGTAAATATATGTACAAATAAAATATGCAGCATAAAAGCTTTTATTAATGCCTCATGCAGATCGGTCGGGTGCTAGAGATCTCATATCAAACAGCGGTAAAGGCTCCTCAACACTGGAGCGAACAGGTGATGTCTTATCACAGGAGGGGAGCCAGCCCTGTGGATTAGACCCTAAGAATGACTGCTCCTGTATTCAAAACCTCTTGTGTGATCACTCTCTCTGGATTTAAGATCAGTCTGAGAGGAGAAGAGATAGAAAGTAGACATGCACACAAACCTACTTTAAGCACACGTGCATATACTTATACAGTATTCTGATTGTGTCTGTCTCGCACATCAGTCACGCACCAGTGCTAATCCTTTGCGTTTGCACCCCTCTCCCCAACAAAAAAAAAAAGAAAAAGAAAGAGACAGTGAGAGAAATGGAGAAATGCCCTGAGTTAAGGAGATGTGAGAAGGGGATTTGCATTTAGAAGGGGCAATCCGTTAGTACAAGGGCTGCATACTCATGGAGCCCTGCCGTTACTGATCGCTGCACTCACACATTAAACCATCAACCTGCTGCTCTAGTGTTATGTTAAGCTGCAGAGGTGAGCGGCCATTGGAGCCTATTAAAAGTGCCAAGATTATTGAGAGCTTCGGTTTTCCCAGTGCTCATAAAGCTGAGGAGTGCTTTTGTAACGTCCAAGATCAGGTGGACTTACACAAACAGTTTACATTAGCTCAGCCATCTGATCAATTAGGGAACAGTTAAGAAAGCTGAATTGTTTTGCTTGGTTTACTGTAGGATCAGGAAGGTCAGTCATAGGCATGGCTGGACTATCCATTGGGCTTGAGTGGGCTGCAGCCCATGGGGGTCCTGCCTTTGCCCGTTGACATTTATTTGATTTGTTCGAAATGCCAGTTAGAATTTAAAAATTATTCGCCACATTTCCACTACGCATCCAAGATCTAACGGGCCAGCCGAGGCTACATCTTAAGATGGGCATACACTGTCTGATTTTCTTCAGATTTTGTAATGTCAGAAATTTTGATCACCCCTCATGAGGGTATCACACAGTTGAAGCACCGACTTCCCTAAACTCAGTGTGCTGCGCGTGCATGAAAATAGAACTTCAACTATTTAAACTTTAGTAGGCTATGCAAGAAAGAAAACAAAAAGAGGGAGATCTTTTGATAAAATAATGTTCTCACAGGAAATGTGAACCATTGCCCATAATTTTGCAATTAGTGATAAAGACAAGGTTTTAACCTATGAAAGTGAGGCAGTCCATGCCACACAAACAAAGTGCAAACTATACGAGTGTTGTTTCCCTGAAGAAGTTTTAAACTCCAGTCAATTAATTAAACTACAGAAAGTGAAAGTTAAAACTATAACCGAGCTGATGCTGTCTGACTATCTGACACATATTCTTAGAGAAAACGAGAGATATTGGGTATTGCCTTAATTTATAAAAAATAAAAAATTATATATATATATATATATATATATATATATATATATATATATATATATATATATATATATATATATATATATATATATATATATATATATTATGGCTAATATGGGAATTACGTAGTGCAAATAACAACAATGACAGAATTGAAGTATTTCGTGTTAAACAAGTTTTATATTGTTTTTGATGACATTATTACAGTGTTCAGACATCGGCTACTTTACACAGAATTATAATTATAGGCCTATTCATTGTGTAATAGCTATTGCTGAATGTTTTAAATCATTTTCCATGAGGATTAAGCTAATGTAGTCATTTATTATCCATGCGGAAAATTTATTGTTGTAGACCAATCAATTTAATAATAAAAGAACCATAATAATAATACTAATGGTAATAATTTAATTCATTAATTGGAAATGCCACATCCTCTCGATATCATCGATAGCTGATGGTTTGTATAAAGTTAATCGCACATTTGTGCTCACATGTAGGCCTACTGATATTCAGAAAAGTAATCTTAAAATAAAAAAAGTAATCTGCTTGTGCAATGAATATAAAAACATAAAAACTCATACATGGGTATTTTTTCTTTAATTGTTTCAATTATAAGGTTATTTTACCTGTATTCTAATAGGCTTCATCGCGCATTGAATGCTTTTAGACTCTGAAGACGTGTTTTTGTTTGGTCGATGTAATGTCAGCTCTCCTATATCTATCTCTCAGTACCTCACAGTCACACATACAACACAATAACTTTATGTCAGGGGAGTTTTTAAATTTGAATGAAGAAAAAATCATACCTTTTCTGTTGTCTTCTATTTAAAGAAATTCAAATGTTGCGATTGAACCATTTAGTGCGAAAAATTACGCAAACTTGCTTCTGCTTGTATGCAGCTTGCTTCAGAACCGAGTTCTGATCGGTCAATCGCCATTTTTGTGAAATATCTTAAGTAGATAATTTTAACATTTCATTTGTTAAAATTACAGCACATGATAGGTGTTGCACAATACACATTATTAACCCAAATGGTTAAGGATGGTAAGGGGGGATAGTGGTTTTTCAACCAATCCCACATTGATGGTACTGCTCTCTCTCTGTGAAAGATAAAAATCTGCTAACTTTATCCTTTAACCAAATAATAGGGATTCACATTCAATTTAAATCTAAAGTGTGTAATTAACAGACAATAAAAAAGATTAAGCTGGAAATATGAATTATTATTTATATTAATTACTCTTTTGATAAAAAAAAAATATTAATATAATATGTTATTATTACATCAAAGTAAGAGTATTAAGCTGGGATAGGAGAAAGTGTTCTGACATTCAGAATTAAACACTTCAGCTTTTAGAAAATAGAGTTCTGCTTCCCCGGGAACACATGATAGGTAAGAATTGATAGCCTGAATGCACTGTAAGTCACTTTGGATAAAAGTGTCTGATAAATGCATTAATTTAATTTAATTTAATTTAATTTAATTTAATTTAATTTAATTTGTGTACTAAATTAGTGTAGTGTAGTTTAATTTATCTGTTCAAAATAAGTGAGAGTCAAAAACTAATTGATTTCATGTCATAAAAATATGACTGAAATTATGAATTATATCTTGATCTAAATTATATTGCATCTTAAAATTATTTAAATGATGGTGTATTCTGTTGTTTATTTTGTTTTTATTGTACATTTATATGTACAAGTTTGAGAACAAATTTGTTTCATAATAGATGCTGTCACCTCAGTTAAGGTTTTTTAATAATTTTTGTTTATGTGTAATGCAGTCTCTTGTATAAGTGTATAGTGTTATTAAATTACAAACTGGATGTTATACCCTGAAGTACCTTGATGTAGCTTAATAACTTATAACTGCAGTGTAAGCAACTACTTTTTCACAAGAGTAGCTTGACTGTGGTTTAATTTTACGTTAAGAATAGCTTGTACAGTTTTGAAGTTACTTCCCAAACCATAATTGTTACACAGTGGTAAAAATGCTGACCATGATTCTCCAGGGTCAAAAAGAGAGATGGAGAGGACATGACAGAATGAAATTTTGGTGTTGTTGATCGACAGACCAATCCAAAATGAACAAAGTGTGTTTTACAGCACTTCACGCCCTCACATCTGATACACATCGAGCCCATCTGACGTTCCATTATACTGGTTGTGTTAGTTCTCTTTTCTGCTGATTTTTTGAGATGCAGGCTGTCAGTTTGTTTAAGTTAAAATAAACTGAGCAAGTGCTTTAGCGAAAAAGTAGTGTGAAAAAAACTAAGTACAATAGTTGCCCTTTCGCCTTTGCTATGACAACAATTATAAGAGGAAGCAGCCGTTGAGTGCAGTGATGACATGATATGACACTAGCATGGACAGGTAGTACAAAATGAAGTATAATAAGTATATTTGAAGGGGGAAGGTGACTTCTTGGGTATAGGTGGGAAACATCCATCCCATCGCTGCTGTCAGGGCTTGACAGGGGAGTATGTTTGCTTGAAGTCGACCCTGACCTCCTTCCACTACAACATGATAAGAAGAGCAGCACAGGATACAGCCCAGTATCACTTCACACACTCCTCTTGTCATGTTTGTCAGGACCAGCCATACAGTGGGTCATTTTAGAAGCACACAGCAGAGTGAAAGGTTTTTTTTAGAGGCGGTTTTCTTACAATGCCCCTCCCATCGCTCTCCCTTCATAAAACTCTTCTAAAGTCACTCATCATTTTGTGTCATATGGTAAATTATTGCTCATGATGAGGTATACTTGTAAAGATAGTAATTATTTCATTCAAGGTGTGAAGGACATGTGTCAGGGGCCTCTTTCTGAATTGTTCTTTTTCCATTCTTGGCTACTGCTAATGATCTGGAGACATCAATTGTAAGTTTTCATTTTATTTGAGCTGATGTGATTTTAATGACGGCCATTCGGTTACATTCACACACAATAATAGAAATGTACACCTGAGGTTCCTTCACATTTAATATTGTCTAAGTAGGTATTAATTTACCGTAACTTGAAGAGTCATTATTCTTAGTGATCATAGTCATTAAGTGTAGCAGGTAATATAACCATCATTAAAAAAAAAAAATATGAAGACATACAAAAGAAAACCGCAAAGGCATTCAGAATTATTCCATTAAAACTGATCATTTCAGCTGCTGAATTTTAATTGCTATGGGGCTCTTTAATTAACTAACAATATCAAAATAATAATAATATAATACATTAAAAAAAATCATTGGAACATGTTATCCTAATAAAACATTTTGATCGTGATTGTAAAAATGTGTACCATGTTTCAACTTTTACTAAAAGCATAATCTTTATTATATTTATTACATCTTTCATTATCACCAGTCACATGCGGTCATATCTCATAGTATTTCCCCACATTGTTGAGTTAAGGGATCCAACAATTTGATGCAATTACCATGGCCTTGCAGGTCTAGTAGTATACCTACTGTACGTTGTAGTATTATTTTCTCTCTTTTGATAGTGTGTGCACCATGCCATTCTAATGGCAACTCAGATTAATCAGGTTCCAATTGTAGTTTTCAGTCAAGAGTGGAATGAGGATGGTGCTTCGGCTCACAGTCATGCAGTCACTTGTTTTAAGTAATCCATAGAGTGTCCAAAACAAGGTAATGAAAGTCTACCAACGTCAGTGTCAAGAGGATTAATACGCTGATCACCAGGAGTAATTCATGTTTTTTTACAGATAAAGTTTTATTTTTATTTTTATTTTTTTTAAAGCAACGATAAAAGGCAGCAAATAAATGAGAAGTATGCAACAGAGTGCACATAAAAGCCATCAGGTCTATTCAGACACCATTATTCAAGAGCAAGTGAAAATAGCAAGAGATGAAGGACGTGTAATTTCTCTCATTATGTGGCCCCTCTTTTTTTGTTAAAGTGAATCAGGGCTAGATTATGATGGGTCTGCTTTTCGACATCGATAATTGTGTGCCGTCATTTGTGGGAGAAGTATCCTTCAGGCCTGTCTGTTTTAGTCGGTACATTTTGAGGGACAGTTTCCCTCCATAAAATCCATTAGCTCCCCTGCTTCCCTGCTAAAATCAGGTCTAACACTGATTAAAGCACAGAGTTGTCTTTATGCTTGTGTGCTTAAAAGGATCGAGGACAGGAGATGTGTGGATTTGGAAAGCAAGCGAGACCAGCATTTCTAGGTACAGAGATCGTTGAATAACCTTTAATGCATCACAGCATTTTACAGGGTCGGACAAAATACAGTTTTTAGAATTGTTTTCCTTTCAATTTGTGAGATGGAATTTTAATTGAATTGGCCATGATCCTCGGGGTGTTGACAGGAAGTGGAATTTACTGAACTACATTTCAACAAAGTTCAACACAACACAAAATAGTTCATATAAATAATTATATGAATTCTAGCTTTAATATGAATACTAGCTGGAATATTTCCACCTAAAATACAGACATTCACACAAGAATAATTTCTATATCCACTGCAAGGTGATGGAGTTTCAATGCTTTTTACCTGTAATGTTCACACACTGCCATATGCTTTATCTAAGATGGTCTCAGACTGCTTGAAGTCTGAGTGATTACTGTAGCTTTTACCTTTAGTGCACATATCTTATAGTAAGTCACTCACCCTTTATCCGGTATGTTTTGCTGTTAGGCCAAGGCAAGGCCAGACATTTGAAGAGCAGCTGAGAATTTCTACAGCTGTGACCTTGACAGGCAGCATGTAATATGAATATAATTACACTGAGTGCAGAAATAATGGACCCCATAAATTCAATAAACAACGAATATCCTGGCATCACCTTCACTGATGACACATTTATTTATTTATTTTTATTTATTTTCTGACAGGACAAACTAATACAGTGCTCTCTAGAGACTGACAGGAAACAGTCAATTTGCCTGAACTAAATGTCAGGGCAGTCAGGCATGCCAATGGGAGAATGAAGTGCTGGAGTTGCACTTACATAAAGTAGGTAGCAGAGGACCTTTAAAAATCTGCACAGGAGTGTTAACAAACAGGCCAAGTCTTTTCATCCTTGCCTAATTGGCAAAGTTAGCGGCCATCACTTCAGGGAATTGATGAGGATGGTTTACCCTCCTGTACATAATGAATGGTGGGGTAGCATCAGTATAAATCAGCAGTGAGTGTTGTTGTTGTTGTTGTTGTTGTTTTTTTTTAGTTTAAGTTCAAAGTCTTTATATTGATAATCTTATTAAATTAATTGTTAATACATAAAATACAAAAAGTCTTGCAGTTTAAACAAATTTATAACTTTTACATATAATGTTCAATGTCTATAATTACTCGTTTTATAATAATAATAGTAATAATTAGTAGTAGTAGTTTTAGTAGTAGTAATTAATTAGTTAAATAAGTAATTAAAATAATAAATTGTTTTTAACATATTAATTATTATTGCATTATGTTTATTGATTCTACATTAATATGGAGATATAATATGTAAATATGTTTATGTTTAGGCTACATGTTTTAATATTAGGCGTGATTAATTGCAGAACTCTGTGTAAATATTTATATACACCTATGGCCAGGATGTGTATATGGCCAAATAAATAAAATACATAAAATTATACGCATTTTAATGAAAAGAGCACAAAGGAAGAGGAAAAATGGTTAGATTTTCCTCTATGTCCACCGCCTGTCAAACTATATTCCACCACGCTCACTGAGGACTGGACTAGGACATTATTGGGATAATTGCATGTCCACTCAAGGGATGCAAATGGGCCTGTTATGTGATTAGAGTAATAGACACTTTTTGACAGAAAGGCTGGAGTGAGGAGGTACACTGCAGGCGAGAGGCGTAAGTTGCTTATATGGGTGTAATTATTCAGTCAAATAATGCTGACAGGGCACTACTCAGCGAGCTGTGGAGGAATCGAATGCATGCAAGTTCTGAGACTTCTCTGAAAAACACTAAAGGGAGAGAATATGACATTAATCATAGAGACTATACATAGATGGACATACACATTCAGTTCATACATTATTTCATAGATTAATTTTCCTCTTCCAGGTTTAACTCTGCGTGACCTGATAACTGCATTCTGACCTCAACTTGTCCGTTGCTCCCCCTGCGCCCCCAGGCCTTTTTGATAGTCTGACCTTGAATGTCCAGCTCAGCACGGACATCTGCCCTTGATGCTGATTTTGTATGATTTGTCTTACTCTGAAACCCCATCTATGACACTCTTCTTTTCTCGGAGCTTCGTCTTGAACTTGGCGGATGTGGATCGGCGGTCGGGATTCTAATCCCGGGGTGAAATGAAGTTGAGTGCCCACTGGGTAAAGCAGCATAGAGAGCTTTAGCCCCAGGGATGCAGGTTTTTAATTTCAGCGAGAAGATGTTGGTGGCCTCTAAATGAGCTTAGACAATGAGGAGGATTTAATGAGGGAGGCTATGAGGGGGGGAGAAGCTTAAAGTGAAGAGAATGTGCTCGCAAGCCAAGGGCACAACTGTACACACAAAGATCACCCCTGTGCTTGAGGATGAGATTTGTGGTGTACTAGAGCAACGTGCTAGGATGGTTGATTAATAAGAGAAGGAAAAAAATAATTGTTATAGAATAAAGTTTATATTTGCATTTATTTGTGTCTAATACCCTATTTCATTTCACGAGTTCACCCTTACATCTAATCTGAAGGCGGATAGTAGGCATATTTTGGCTTGCTGTCCTGGGGGAGGGGTCCGGGCCCGGAGCACAGCCCGAACCCAAATAACTCCCCCTATCTCCAATTTGGGATAAATAGATTAGAAGTGAGGAGTTGGGGTGGAGGAGGGATGCCGAAAAAACTGTTGTGGGACAGGAGATAGGAAGACTGGATATATATATGCTTGTGTGCTATTTAAGATGATTAGCTAAACGAGATGCACCTGTGCCAAATTGAATGATTATCTGATCGTGCTTCTCCCGAACTTTGTTAATAAAACCACATTTGTGTAACCTGAATAAAATGTATATTTGCCAAAAACCAGTGTAAAATAATAGAAAATTATCATTTTAAATTATGTAGGATTTATGATGGTGATGAAGCTTTTATTTAAATCGGGTCATTTCATTCATTTGTTTGTTCGTTCGTTGGTTCATTGTGCCATTGTGAACTAATACTGACTTAACCAGGATCATCTAACAATATAAATTGTCATTTTTCGCCAGCAGCCATGATTAATTCACTCTGTGAGCGAAAGTGTCCAATAACAATGATGAACGAAGAGTAAAAGTTATTGTTATTATCATCATTATTATTATTATTATTATTATTATTATTATTATTATTATTATTATTATTACTACTACTATTAATCATCAGTATGTTCTCAAACTGTCTGCCCTTGTAGGGCTCCATATAAAATAAATCAGGTTTTAGTAGGTCACTGATATGACTGGTATGACTGGAGTCTTTATCTTACATGATATGATTTAAAACCTCTTTCAAAAGTAAAGGAAAAAAAAAAAAACATTTACTGAAGCTGCAATATGAGAATATGAATATGATTTTTTTTTATATATATGTATATTTATATTTATTTAACATAATTTGTGCTTCAGCATTTCTAAAATTCTAAATTATATTTGTATACTCAGTGTATTGAACAGGGCAAGGTAAGAACATGCGGGGAAAAAAGTCTTCTGTTAGGGAGAAAATAAATAAGTGCCCCTTGAATGAATTCAGGTTTTGTGATAAGTGCACTAATCACATCATTCAGACACTCTGAGGAAGAAATTACATTTCCAAATAACTTATACCATGTGTGACCTTGATGTGTGAGAAGATGAATAAAAAAACAGAGCAGCTACGCTCGCTCCAGCCACAGTATTCAAACTCCCCTTTTTCTTTCTCAGCCTTAACTCTTCCTCTCGAACTTGTCAACTTTTAATCAACTACTATAACGGAGATGGTCTATCACTCTCATTTCCATTTGTTCTCTGTGTTTCTCGCTTTCTTAGTTGTCCTCCTCTGATACAGTATTACGCTGCAGGCATTGTTGGGATTATGTGAAGAAAGCAGTGCAAAGACATTGCTCTCTGATATCTCTACTCTCACACTATCCGTAACGTCAGACTGTGTATCTGATGTATCTGTGTGTGACAGGACATCCGAATGTCTTGTATTTTCATCCATTTGAGGTACTGAACAGCACTTGTTCATGCACAGTATTTCAGTATAAAAACATTTATCCAGTAATCATCCAGAATTTAACCAGAAGCTAAAATCGCTAACTAGCATGCTCTGTTTTTAGCATTGTTGCAATGCAAATTACCTTGATGCAAGACATTAGTCTAGCAATCTAAATCCAACAACAAATTATAGAATATACAATATTCTAACACAAAAACTAAAATTATAGTCAAAATGTTGACTAAAAGATTAACTTGAATCACAAACACATTGTGTTGTTGCCTAAAGCTATGTTTGGTGTTGTTAGTATTTGATTGTTCTGGGAGGTTTAGGCCTAAGAATTCCCCACAAACGTGTTGTCCACCTTACATTAACCCCCCAAAACATGGTATTCCAGTGAAGCAGTTTGCCTTCTATACTGCATTAGCACAATCTAGTTCCCTTGCCTCTGTCTTCCTGCTCTGTCTCTCTCTTCTTATTTTTTTTTTCCCTATGCCTCTTGCTATTCTTTCTCCCTCTCTCTCTGGCTATCTCATTGTTTTGGACAGCATGACATGTTGTCAGAGGCAAAAGAGAGAGAGTTAATATTTATTATGGGAATTAATCCCTGCATAGTCCAACAACATTCCCTGTTACTGCCTCCTCATGCTGGCATACATAGTAACAGGTGATGCACAAAATCTATTTGAATAAAAAGCAGGTTTTCTATCGTCTTTGTGTATTTGTCTTTAATAATATATAGGTTCAGCACAGAGTATGTTCACTGAAAATTGATGTATCATGCAAATGGCTGAGCTGGATGTTGCGGTCCATAAATAAGCTTCTTTTCCTTGAATTTAGACTGTTGTTAATGGGAGGAGCATTTAAGGGAGATGTGCACTTTCTTTTGCAGCAGTAAACAATGATAGTGACTTGTCATTTTGGCAGACATGTTTTATCTGAAGTGACTCACAGTACAGTAATTGCCGGAACAAATTCCCTTGAGCTGCATGGAAGTAAGTGTCATGCTTAAAGACACAGTGTTGACAGAGCAAAAGGGAAAATATTAGTGGTTCTTGAGGTCATAGACCAGCATATATAGATTTGAAACTGTAAAAGGTTTATAGTCCTGAGGTGTAGTCATTTGGCGAGGGGATGGAAATTTTATCAAACAAAGATTGACATGTCTGGATTTTCTGTCTTTGTCTTTTGAAGTTGCTCTGCTCCTCAGTCTGCCATTTTGATTTCACTACTGTCCTGTATGATAATTTACACAATTTAAATGTATATATTAAAATGTATATATTAAGGATATAGGACAAATTGAACCGTACGGTCTCCACACACGGTTCGGCACATGCTAGGATGGACCGCGGTATATATATATTTCAATAATTTCTATTGACCGTTTACTGTATTAAAAGACTACGTTGAACTCTGGAAAACTAAACTGCTCTATTTTGGCTGGCCATGGGTGGGTTGGATGGGTCTTTGTAAACCTTAAAAGAAAAATGTATATTATATTATATTATATTATATTATATTATATTATATTATATTATATTATATTATATTATATTATATTATATTAATTTGTTTCTTAAATTAGTGTATATATAATGAAATTATTAAATATGGTGGAATTTTTATGCTATTTTTAAACATTTATATTAAATGAATTTGGGGTTGTGTTTATTTAAGTGTAATTAATAGTTTCAAACTAAAAAATTTTTAAAGACTTGAATTGCTTGAAGTAAATTAGATTCAACATACAAGTGTCTTATCCTTCACAAGATATTGCAAGGAACCCAAACCCTTCATGTGAGCCTCAGGGACAGTCTTGAGATCTAATTTCTTCACTTTAGTGGTTCAGTGGCATTAGCGGTTTACAATACTTTGTAAATTAGAATTCTCCAAAAACTTTCAAATGAGTTTTCTTCTTAAGTCAAGATAATATATCTATGTAGTTAAGTTTATTTTCTTGACCACATGAGAAACAACTGTGGCATTTGTGTTGTAATGAGATAAGATGCAATTAACAAGCTATGTGTAATTAGCATTAGCCTGTTAATCTGACCCAGTTTGTTGATGTAGTCAAAAATGAAGGTGGAGATACAGACTTTTATGCTTTGAGCTTATTTAGGGAACAATTTCCCTCGAGAATTTCTACTTCATATTTTGATGTTTTGATAGTTTTCTTACACAAGCAAAAATACACCATGTGCTTGCTTACTGTGGAAGACACTGGTCTGGTCATTATTATTCTCCATCTCATGTATTGCCTCTCACATACAAACAGTGAGATTGTGTGGTGTGCATTAAAACCCTCCAGGAGTACCAGTGTACTGAATTCCCCCCAGAAATGGTTATTGTGTGTCGGGTCGGGTGTTTTTTTATTTTTTATTTATTTAATGTTTTTGCAGTGAATTGTTCAGAACAAGTTAACAGTATAAATCTATCTGAAACAAGTGACCTTTTAAGTAAATTTATGTAATGAATAGTTCACAAGTTACCCTTATTCATTTACAGCATTAAGGTGTGGTCAATTAGTGACATTTCTGTAAAATGGTCCATTGTCAATAATGTAGTGATGCTTGTAACACTTTCTGTTGTTTAATGTGGTGAATCTGCATGACAGACTTGAACCAAAGTGAAATCTGTGTAGTGCACTGCTTCACCCTAACGCAAAATGCCAAATTACACAAATTCCTATTTAAATGACTTGAAATTGGCCTATGAATTTCATTGCATCAGGTCACAAAGTCGATACCCAGCCAGCCCTAATGAGTAAACACCCCTTTTTTTCTTTCTTTTTTTTTTTCTTTTTCTAAATACATAAAAGGAGTCAAAACCTAATAGGAACAAACTGAACAAACTTAAAAGGCTGTCATATGTTATATTATAGGTTTACCTTATAGACAATGGGATCCATCATCTCATTACATTAATCATCTTATCTTGTTTATACCTTTAATCCTCTTGGTTTGATTTAAAACACCTTTCAAACTCATTCTTCCTTGAGACCAGTTTTCTGCTTCCAAAGGAGCTCTGTTTATTTTTTTGTTTGTTTGTTTGTTTGCTAATTAAAGACTTTCTTGACACCTGTGCTAACTTTGCCCTCCCAAGAGTTCTAAAATGCACAGAACTGTGCACACAATCACACACCGTCACTCATCGAGATAAACAGGAAGGAATGCACACATGCACACACACTCTCTAACACACACATTCCCTTGTGCACAATTACTTCCCAGTTATTTACCTCTCTCCTCGCACTAGCTGTTTGATGGGCTGCAGGTAAACAACAGTGTTCACATCATACAAGACGGACACGATGCCCCTGCCAATGAGATGGACCATGATGCGTGACCCCTGTCTGATTCATGTGCCTTTATATCGCAGCTACTCTCCACCAAGTATCTCTCACCCAAAGCCCTTCCTCATACCATAGCTCCGAGCAACCTCATTATGTGTACCAGATTGCCGTATCCACTTTTAGTATGTGTGCCATTTGTTATTACTGGCTGATAGAGGGTGAAACACCCAGCGCAATGCACAACACTCCCTCTTTTAAATGCAGATGGTTTTATGGTTGATATTGGGATTAAAAGGGCTTTATGTCTGATGTCATCCTTCGTGGTGGCCCTCATGGCGACTGTTGATACAGTTAGCTGAATGAGTGTGCAAACTAAAACATATGGATGAAACCTAGCAAGAGATGTAATGTCTTACTGTTACATTTCATATACAGGAGTAGAAATCTATTTTTGTTTTAATTACAAATGAATTTGCAGACCCCCAACCCCATATTTGAAATGACCAAAATAATTTTGAGAAATGGAGTTTGGGTCAAGATGATGGGCAGAGATATCTGAAGGTCACATGGTGTGGGGTATGATTTGAATGGGTCCATATAGTGCAACCGTTCAAGATGTCCAGTTCTGGTAATGGACCCCGGTTAGGCTTCACTCGACTCAGCAATCTGGGCTCACAACAACCCTCTAATTGCCATCACCGATTCTGTTCAGATAGAATTACTCTTGTCAGTGAAGGTCTTTATTCTGTGTCTCAAACTCTGTAGGAATGTCCTTCTTCCCTATTCCTTCTCCCTTCTTTCTTCCTTATCAGGCTAATGGGCATATCTTTCTGGAGCTTTCTATTTCTTTTTTCATTAAGTTTATGTGTGATTGAGAGGCCCAAGTTAATGATTGATGTTATTTCTTACAGATAAAGTGAAATGAGACATCCTTAGACAGTCTAGGGACATTACAAAAAGAAGAAGAAAAAAAGTTGTCAGTAAGGGAGATGACTTTACAGACACAAAAACATCTCTAGTTGTGTCTTGGATAGACCGATAAATGTAAAATGTATATGTATGTGTTCTCTACTGTATATACGTGTGTGTGTGTGTGTGTGTATTTGCATGTATTTATGTATGTATATATGTCTGTGGGTGTGTATGTTTGTTCTGTTTATTGAATGCAATTTCAATTATTGTTCATATAATAATTTACAGGTGAATGAATGACACCTGAATGTAATTTGCTTGAAAATGCACTACTTTGAGGAAAATGCATTCTTCTCTTTATTTATTTTTTATTATTATTATTTTGTCCAAGATTTTGTATTTATGATGAAACCTATCTGCATTCAAGTGATGACAAAACATGTACAGTAAACATAAATATAGTTTATTTTATTGTATTTATTTACTTACTTTAAGCAGAAGCTTTGTTCTTTATTGTGATATAATATGTTCATGTATACATTGCAAAAAAAAAAAAAAAAAATCTGAAGGCCGTCAAATTTATGTAAATATCATAAAAAATGCTGCCAATGGCTGGCGACTTAAAAAAAATAAAAAATGCTGGCGGAGAAAGAGTTGTGTAGTCTGTCTTTCTTTTTTTTTCTTTCTCTTTCTTTTTCTCTTTCTCTTTGAAGTGCAACTATTTAGTCCACAGATACTTTAGGGAAGCATAAGGAAAGTCATGCTCTCTTACTATAGTCTACTTTTGGAGTTGAGAACGGAATTGTGTTTCAGTGTTTCAGATCAGTGAATACAGTATATTGACTGAAGTCTGTCAGTCGAAGTTCAGGAGATATTTATTCTTTTTTTTTTTTGTTCATTTATTTTTTCCCTCTAGTATGCACCTCACCCAAGGCTTTAGTTGGCATAAATACTTTATGAAAAAAAAGGAACAACAATAGTTACTTTAGGTCTTCATACAATATTTAATATACACACAGCACAGACTGGGGAGAGGCAGAAAAATGTTGTCAGCTTACCGACAACTAAGCGCTGAGGGAGCAGGCCTAATGAAAGAGGGATGTTTGTCTTTGAGGGTGGGAAAGGTTAGCTATACTGAGTATTTGCTATGTTCTCAATCTTCAAGATTTTAATTGGAACCTCGGAGAGATCATGCTAAATTAATCTGAAGTTAATTCCTGGATGAAGAGGGCTAATACATCAACAACTATTTTTCTATAACACAACAACCCTTTCAGGACTGAGAGTTAGAGTTACTGTACAGATTTATCTTGCCTTTACAAGGGGTCAAGGCACAGTTAGCCCCTTGTGGTAAATATAAACTACACCAGCAGGATAGAAAAAAACATGTTTTACTCTGAGCAGCCATTGAAAAGTTTTTTGATAGAAAACATATTCTGACTGTAGTACACACTACTGTTCAAAAGTTTTGGGTCTGTTATGTTCACTAAGACTGCATTTTTTAAAATCAAAAACAAAAAGTATAAAGATGCACCTCGATAAATTAGAATGTTGTGGAAAAGTTTATTTATTTCACTAATTCAACTGAAATTGTGAAACTCGTGAATTAAATAAATCTAATGCACACAGACTCTTTGGTTCTTTTAACATTGATGATTTTGGCTCACATTTAACAAAACCCCACCAATTAACTATGTCAACAAATTAGAATATGGTGACATGCCAACCAGCTAATCAACTAAAAACACTTGCAAATGTTTCCTGAGCCTTCAAAATGGTCTCTCAGTTTGATTCGATAGGCTACACAATCGTGGGGTACTGCTGATCTGACAGTTGTAAGCCACAAACATTCATTGCCAAAGAAGCAGGCTGTTCACAGAGTGCTGTATCGAAGCATGTTAACAGAAAGTTGAGTGGAATGGAAAAGTGTGGAAGAAAAAGATGCACAACCAACCGAGAGAATTGCAGCCTTTTGAGGATTGTCAAGCAAAATTGATTCAAGAATTTGATTGAGCTTCACAAGGAATGGAAAGAGACTGGGGTCACCACACACAGACGTGTCAAGGAATTTGCTGAACCACAGTCAATGTCAGAGGTGTCTTACCTGTGCTAAGGAGAAGAACTGCACTGTTGCCCAGTGGTCCAAAGTCCTCTTTTCAGATGAGAGCAAGTTTTGTATTTCATTTGGAAACCAAGGTCCTAACGTCTGGAGGAAGGGTGGAGAAGCTCATAGCCCAATTGCTTGACGTCCAGTGTTAAGTTTCCACAGTCTGTGATGATTTGTCATCTGCTGGTGTTGGTCCATTGTGTTTTTTGAAAACCAAAGTCACTGCACCCGTTTACCAAGAGATGTAAGAGCACTTCATGCATCCTTCTGCTGACCAGCTTTTTGAAGATGCTGATTTCATTTTCCAGCAGGATTTGGCACCTGCCCACACTGCCAAAAGTTAAATTACCATGGTGTTGGTGTTCTTGACTGGCCGGCAAACTCATCAGACCTGAATGACATAGATTGTCAAGAGGAAAATGAGAAACAAGAGACCAAAAAATGCGGATGAGCTGAAGGCCACTGTCAAAGAAACTTGGGTTTTTGTTAAAGGGGGGGTGAAATGCTCGTTTTTACTCAATATCCTGTTAATCATGAGTACCTATAGAGTAGTACTGCATCCTTCCTAACTCCAAAAAGTCTTTAGTTTTATTATATTCATAAGAGAAAGATAGTCTGTACCGATTTTTCCTGGAAAAACACGAGTGGCTGGAGGCGTGACGTGTGGGCGGAGCTAAAGAATAACGAGCGCCAGTAGGCTTTTGTGTTGAGCGCGTCTGGAAGCTGTGACACCGTGAGGACAAAACCGACCAAAACAAACCATGGCTAACAGTCAGATTCAGGGTATATTTATGATCCAGAATCAGATCCAGTAAAATTGTAATTTTGGAATTTTGGAAATTGTAATCGATTAGTTATATCTCAGAAGTAAATATCCAGCACCAGCCGCATTGATGAAATTGAACAAGAGCAGCATCAGCAATCAGTCTCTATGTGGTATGTACTGAAACTGTATATATTTGCTTAGCGGTTTTGGAAAATGACTAAGTTCCACTTTGTCATCTTTTTTTTTTTTTTAAGCTGTACATGTGGAAAGTGCAGTTTGATGACAACATCGCATGTTGTTTACTTGATGTGCTTACGCGCCGATAGCTAAGTTAACAACACAGAGATATTTGAAGCAGTTTTACTCACATATTTGTTTCTTTAAAAATATATATATATATAATAATAATAAAAAATAAATTAACCCATACCTGATCATTTTAGAGCTCTCAAAAGTCTTCTTGTCATGCTATCATCCAAGAATGTAATATAATTTTCCTGTGGCTTTTGGTCTCAAAAGAACAAAATAGTCTGCACTTGTTTTCTTGGTTATTTTTTTTGCTACACAGCATTTACAGAACAGACGTTTACGGCTTTTGGCTTTCTTCAGTGAATTGTTGTTCAGAACTCAGCACTCATGAGCAAAGATGGCAGGTTTCAGAGGCATACTTCTAGGGGAGCAACGAGCCATTGAGATAAATGGAAATCACAGTGGATATATTTCTCCTGGTACCCTCTTGACCTTTACATCTTTAGTATACTACACCACACACACACACACACACACACACACAGACACAAGACAACACAAGCACACAGCTGTTGACACCTTTTCTGGAACAGACTGACAAAATAACCCTCCAGTGAGAAAAAGTGTTTTGCACATGCACAGAATGATAAAAATCGGAAATTGTAATCGATTAGTTATATCTCAGAAGTAAATATCCAGCACCAGCCGCATTGATGAAGCATTGTGAAAATGTCAGTATCTACAATCCCAGGCTCTTTTTCATCGCATTTTCATCTCTCTCTCTCTCTCTCTCTCTCTCTCTCTCTTCCTCTCTCTCTCCCTGTCTCCCGAACCATCCTGAAACCCAATTACTCAAACAGCACTACAAGTAAGCAGTGCATGAATACCGAATGCAGTATAATTGATTACTTAATTTATGAAAGAACCAGTGATTTTTTTTTAAATTATTATTATTATTTTTTTTACGGCAGTTACTTATTACGCAAATGTTTACTCAGTTCAGCTGATATACGAGTGTTCCGCTGTGGCTTAAACTCAATATACATTTTTTAATTGCACACAGTTTTAACTCTGGAAATACTAACGTAGTATTTCAGTGTAAGAAGTAGATTTTTTTTTTCTTAAAACTAACATTTTTAAATATAATGAAAATCAAATGCCATATCCAATTTTTGAATAATTGCTATCAGAGGAGCTCTATCAGTAGGCATGTCTTCAATGGGTAATTCTTGTTATGACATTAAAGATGTAGCAATGATATGCTTCTTGTTACTATTCAGTGAACAAGATGTTAAAGTGAAATGACAGCGAGACTCTACAGGGAGTTTGTCATCATTGCATTCTGATGTAAACCTCGGGGAATGCCAGGGAAATGCAAATAAAATGCATTTGTATCAGAGCAATTTGGAAAGGACATATCAGTGAAGCAGGTGGATATGTAATGAATCCGTCTTCCAGATGTCTTCCACACTTGTAAGCTGATGGCCTGCATACTTGCCCTCCCTTGACCCCAGACTGCTTTCTCTTCCAAAGCCATGCCAGCTTTAATTTGCAGTTTTGTGCTCCTCTCATTGCTACCCATAATTGTGCTGTGCAGAGCAGAGCACAGCCAAAAGAAGCATTCTGAGGGCTTCACTTACATCCCCAGACCACCAGCTGATCTTCTGTGACATCTGTGGCAGAGAATGATCTAGGATGTTTTTCTTTCACCCCCATTAGCTAGCATGATTTGAATCTGATCAAAAGCAGGCAGAATAGAGTGGGGGTTGTGGTATCTTGGTCCCACAACAGGATTGTGTTTGTAACACACTTATTTAATTTGAATACAGAGTCATATAAAATAATTGTGCTCTTAATACTACCTTGTTAAAAATCAAAAGCTCATTTCTGTCTATATTTAATATTTGATCAGCTGAAGGAACTCCTTTTGAGTTTTAAAACAACAAAAATGGACTTGGCAAATAAAAAGATAGCTTTAAAACAATCCACGAAAAAGACATTAAAGACTATCCATTCAAAATTAGGTGTACAGGCATCCAAATATTCTGTCACCTTTGACTTGCTTGGTTGGGGTTTAAAATATACTTTATAATCAGTAATTGTATCACTTTGACTGCTATCAGGTATTTTAGCTGATTATCAATGAAATGAATTTGTTGTGTCATGTAATGTTTTTTTTTTTTTCTTTCTTTTTGGGAGGGGGCGGGGGCGGGAGTGGGGGATGGGTTGAGTGGGTTGAGTGGCTCATTTGAGATGTAACTCAAGACTGGTCATTTTGTAGCCTGTCCCATAATGTCACCGTAAAGAGCTCAGTAAGTGACTGTCTCTTCCTAAGCTCAATTCATTCTTTTCTGATTCTGAGGACATCTACAGTAGTCAGACATTATCATTTAATCACAGCTTCTGCACGGGTTTTAGAAAAATGTAAGATCAAGCCCACATTTCATGTTCTTCCATGTTGGATTTGAGCAACATGAAGATTAGCTTTAGACTGTAAATTACAGCTGTGAATTGAAAATATAAGATGTATATACACATTAAAAGTAAGCCTTCTCATTGCATAAAATATTGTTTTAGAAAAATAGTTACAGAAGCTGGGAGAGAAAGGTCAGTGAACTTCATATAAAGACAAAGTCACCATTAATTAAAGATCCAGTTTTAGCTCCGACCAAGAATGTCTTAAAACATTTAAATTCACAGTGATAAAGTGTCGGGTCGCAAATGGGGCAAACTCAATAGGTAATGTATTTATTAATGTAATTCTTCAGAAAAGCAGCTAACGTACCATAAGAGCTGAATGGGTTGTTAGCTGATTAGTTTCAGTAAGAAAGTAATATTTTCTTATTATTTTATTACTAGAGATTAATATTATCTGATGAATGAATAAATTAGTGAATTTATTAATTTAGCTTGTTAGTACAAGACATGTTTAGACATGTACCTTATCAATTCTAAACTACTTTATCCAAAATATATATTATATTATATTATATTATATTTAGTGGTGGGCCGTTATCGGCGTTAACGTGCTGCATTAACGCGAGACTCTTATCGGGCGATAAAAAAATATCGCCATTAATCTATTCTCAAAGTTGGGTTGGGAGCTGGGTCTATACTAAGCAAGCTATGATGACTTTCACCTTGATATTTTATATAACCGACTGGCCGAGGCTAGCCTAAAAAGATGCTCAGGACAGTTGACCGACCACTGCTGTGCATCGTCACGAAAGCTAATCTTTTTCACATGTTGTTAAGCCTTACCGCTTGCCTATTTAAACATTAAAGCATCCAAACACAAGACACGGAAAAGCTGAACTGAGTAACTGGTTACTCGTGTGCTGTGTTCGGTGCGCACGAGAGAGCCGCATATCACGGACTGAACCGAGCTCTCTTCTGCGAAGTTCTCCTAAAAGTCCCTCCTGCACCTAAACGAACAAATACAAATCGCAGTTTGAACAAACAAAAAGATCCCAATTCAGTTCTCACGGTGTTCTGGTGTTCAGGGCTCATGCAGAGAAAGGTGTCTCGAGATGCTAAAAATAAGCGTTTTCAAGTGTTTTGATCAAAACACTTGAACATCGAATTTACTTATTTTTGCTCTAGTGCCGACAAATACATACGAAATATGTCAAAATATCCACTTTGGAAATTATGCCCGAAAAAAACTGTTAGTTATTTCTTAAGTGAAAGTAAACAGTTAAGGAAAAAAATGGTATGTGTATTATATTGGATGCGTTCATCGTCTCTTAAAGTGACCGCACCTAATTTAGCTAAAAGCTGCTGTAATGTTAATCCAAGAAAATGAAATTCACTCACTGCTCTTGACTGAATTACTTAGTTTTAACAGTCATACCAAAAATTATTCAGACACCAGATATATTTGTTGATATATATAGCAAAACTGTAATAATGTGAGAAATGTTGAAGGTGTCTGAATAAATGTAGGTTTGATTGTATATTTCATTTTTACATTGAAGACTATCAAGTGCTTTTTTACATTTAATTATTTAGTTTCTGTACCTTGACACCTACAAACTTGAAAAAAAACTTAAACATTGTTTAAATAGCACAAATAAATAAAAATAAACAAACATACAAATTAAACAATTTCAAACAGGGCACACTGGTACAACCTTCACAGGGTCCCCGCTGACCCCAACTACGGCCGTGCTCACGCCTGTTTCACACATAATCCGTCTGCAGTGCATATGCAGTCCGTCTGCGTTACGTATGTGGTGCAGCACGGTCTCGATGTGCTTTCACACAGGACGTGTTTGCAGTCTGCTACTCGGTACGTAAACGATCGCTGCACTGCTGCAGACGCGACGCTCCTGGAACGCAACTGGAATCCGTTAACATGGGTGCGTACAAAAAGTATGCGATGCATACGCACTGCAGACGGAGAATGTGTGAAACAGGCGTACGGTTCTCTGCACCTTGTGCAATGTGGAATTAGTTTACAGCTTTTTCAAACAGTTTGTGATGCATTTTGGAAACAGGAGATGTACATTTCTAATGCACCACCAAGCTTGATAAACCCCTCTCAAAGGCTTATTGTTTGTCAATTTTATTTGGGTAACACACATATTCTGAATGCCGTCGGCCGAATTCGAATGAGCCATTTTAATCTAGATTAATCTAGATTAATCTATAATGTTAATATAAACCATACACTGTCAGATTAAAAAGCTTGCATTTCATATATGCAACATCATGTCACTGGCAATTCCTTATGAAAAGGTTTTTTTTTTTTTTATACTATAGTGACCTAAGTACAACTGTAGTATTTGTAGATTTGAACCATGTGTAAACAAAAATGTAACCTAATAATTTACAATTAAGGCAAAATGATATTAAAATGTTTATATTTTAAACATAAAAAAGTGAAAGTGACATGACATACAGCCAAGTATGGTGGCCATACTCAGAATACTCTGCATTTAACCCACCCAAAGTGCACACACACAGCAGTGAACACACACACACCATGAACACACACCCAGAGCAGTGGGTAGCCATTAATGCTGCAGCACCCGGGGAGCATTTGGGGGTTCAGTGCCTTGCTCCAGGGCACCTAAGTAGTGGTATTGCCAGCCTAAGACTTGAACCCACAACCTTAAGGTTAGGAGTCATACTCTCTAACAACTAGGCCACGACTTCCCCAAAGTCCAGTGGTTATCAATTTTATTTAAATTAATATAATTTAATGCATTTAATAATTTAAAAGTTTAGTTAAAAAGTATTGTATCTGTATTGATATCAATGATACTGCCTTAAAAATTACGGTATCATATCAAAAACAAAATAAGAGGTATCGCCCATCCCTAGTAGTAAGTGCCTTTATCTACATTTACAGATTAGTTTAATTTACATCGAATAATTCTTCTTCATCATGTTCTTGATGGTTGTAATGATTTCAGCAGTTTGAGTGGAGGTTGAAATTGGTTGCTAATGATCAACAATGTATCAATAAGGGAAAAAAAATAATAAACATAATCAGCAGTCAAAGAGGTGGAGGAGGAGAGAGATTTTGTGAACTGGTGATTTTGTTTTGGTGGTAAGTAACCTGTGGTCTGTGTTTTGCAGGGATTATGGATAAAGAAGGTGCAATTGTGGAGATTTTTATTGGGAAGAGGAAGTTTTTTTTTCTTTTTTTTTCGTCTTTCTGGATAAAGTTAACTTTCAGTTCAGCCTCCCAAAATCAATTTAACATGAAGGCAGAGGTTGCCAATGTTTTTTTTTTTTTTTTTATTGACTACGACAGTTTATAATATATTGAATAAAAATTAAATGAGCCCAAAATCAGATACTATCCTTTTCTCACCTGTAGTCCACAGGCTTTAGAAAATTTCCTGGGACTTGTGAGGAAGTTAGCAATTATTTAATCGCCATGTTTTGTAATAGACTTGTCTAACAAAATCTTAATCAAAAGGTGTTCAGACATTTAACCTGCCCTGCACATGTTCCATAAATGTTCTCATTAGCATACTTTACATAAGTGGCACTTAAGGACCCTAATTAGTTTCAAATTAACACCAGCGTGTCCATCCAAATATAATCGATAGGGAAGGAGGAAAACTGGACATTAATTACAATAGCAGAAGACCTTTTTATTTCTCAAATCTGAGATGGAGTTCATTAATGTAGCACAACAACTGGTATCATTAAATGTAGCTTTTTGGATAAGAAACATTAACTTTCCAATTTTAGTTCCATTTTAGTGTACATGTGTACATGTGTCAAAAACGAAGAACAAGTCTACTGTCAAAGAAGTTCCTTTTCCATTCAGAATATTATCTGCTTGAGTATCTAGAAAATGGCTCACATAACCCCCTGAGACAGACGTCAATGTAGCAAAATTTTACAGAAAACAGTTTCCTGCTTGAATAAAAGTTCTATTAAATTAGAGACGATGACTGAAGTAGAGAAACATATAATGAGCGATAGGTAATGCCACATTGCAATTGACAAACTACAACCATTAGTACAAGTGATGTTTCCTCCAGTCAATTTTGCAAGTACATTCAATCTTTCACTTGTAAAAGACAGCTACATGCTAACCATTTGGTCGTGTTTTGTGTTAACAAAAATAATATTTTAGAAACACATTTAGGTAATACTTCAGGTATCAATATTTTAAACACAAACTCTTAAAAAAAAGTATGTGTGTGTGTGTGTGCATGTGTGTGTGTGTGTGTGGTATAGTATATGAAATGAACCAAAACAAATTAATGTGAATGCTTTTTCAAATTTTTGGGTTCATGATAAACATTTTTTTTTTTTTTTTTATAAACTGAACCTTATTGTAAAGTGTCACCATTCTTTCTGAAATTAAAAGACATGTATGCATCATCTTTTATTTTGGACACCATGAAACACCATGTGTTGCTTTTATGCCCCAACATTATACTTTAGTTATTGAGCCACACTAGGATGTGAAGTAATACACAGCTCTCTTCACAAAATGATATGAACCTACACAGCAGGCCATCAAGAAAATCAGTGAAGTTTTAATCTCTATTACAGGTCCCACAAAATAAGACCTGATATCTATGCTCTTAAACATCTGGCTTGGATTACAGGCTTACTTATACATGCAATGTATGGGGTAGCAGGTTCATGTACTGAGTGTTTAATGCTGATGATGACCCTAAACTGCAGACAGATGTTCAATGCAACATTATGACAATTTTTGCTCTCATTTTAGAATAGTGCAGTCAAATTGCTAAATACATAAATGACTTCAATCGAGATAACAGATTTTGGTTCTGCTTGTTTATACGTTTTGGAATTATAATTCACTGAAACACTTGTTAATTTTAAGGCATCAAAATAAAAACAAATATATAATTTCCTCTGTTTATAATTATGTGACTCAAAAAATAAAATGTGATTCATAGTATTGTTATTTTTATGCACTAAAGGATTTATAAAAAGAGGCAATTAGATCAACAACAACTTCAAAGCATCAGCTTTCCAACCAGGAGAAATGCAACGGCAACAACCGAGCAATGATTAGCATTGTAACATTCTTTAGAGTTGATGCCTCCTCCCAAAGCACAGTGAAAAGAAGAATGAATCCGAAACAACGAGCATAAGCAAGTCCCACCTATCATGTGCTACACTGTTTACAAACTATCAGATCAGCATATCAGCAGGTAAGTACACAAAATGTTCATTCAAGCTTTGTAAGCAAATGCATTCTGGGAGACAGAATTCATTAATTCACTTCTCTGTGTGGCTTCTATAAGCGCAACCTTGTCATGATGAGAAACGCAGATGAAAAAACACCTTGTCCCTTTTCTGTAGATCAGCGGTGGGAGATAATTAGTCTCCATAGCTGGGCTGCTGTGACTGGCTACACATGTTCCAGCTGTCACAGGTGTATTCCTGGAGACTGAGGCACTGACAGCCATGACGGGACCATCTGGGCCTGTTCCCATCACGGAAAGATGCCTTGCCAATGACAGTCTCCATTCCGCTTGAGGAGTAGGCACTGAGTGTGTGTGCATGTTGTTTGACTTTACATGTGTCCCACAGGACCCCATTTTAAGGGATTCCAGACTGATTCAGGCTTTGGTAAAGTTGTCTTTGTGGATCAAACCCTGTACTGATCTCGGTGGGGCACCAGTCATGCAGGCTGCTGAGTGTGTGCAAATGTGTGTGTGTGTGTTTAGGTGCACACTCAAACTGAAGGTATGTGCATGTTCTGTATGTCTGCATGCATGTATTTGTGTTTTCACTCAGTTATGGGTTATATAAATTAGTACACATTGTATACCCACAATATACCCTTTAGTTTAATTCCCAACACAAGGGACAGTGCAAGGTGTTTAAACCTGTTAAATGAATAGTTCATTCCAAAATGAAAAATTGACATTAACTTACTCACCTTCAGGCCATCCAAGATGTATGTGACTTAATTTCTTCAGTAGAGCATTGACACAGATTTTTAGCTGAATCCATGGCCCTTGGCACCATTTATGTCCACAACAGAGAGGACGTCACATGTAAACACTAATGGTGTCGGTTCACTCGTAATTGCATGTATCATTATGCATCAGAAGGCTTGAGCTCCAGAAACGTTTGCATGAGTCTGTGGATTAGAGGTAATAATGTTTCTGATTGTTTCATTTCATAAGACCTCAATATATCATCAGGAGCGTTGGGTTTTATGTTGTGTTTTCTGTACTTTCTGTTTTTGACTCTCAAAGTGACGGAAACCATTACCTTTAATGCATAACCAAGGATCACAGGTTCAGCAAAAATCATCTTTAATGTTCTGCTCTATAAAGAAAATCACCTACATCTTGACACTTTTAGCAAAATGTTATTTTCTTTTATAACATTAAATTGAGTTACTGAATTAAGTAAATTAACTTAATTTGTTAAACTAAATTAAGTTTTGTATATGTATATTATCAGAATCAGAATCAGAATCAGAAATCAGAATCAGAATCAGAAAGAGCTTTATTGCCAAGTATGTTTGCGCATACAAGGAATTTGTTTTAGTGACATAAGCTTCCAGTACACAGAGACAACAACACACAGACAAAAAAAAAAAAAAAAAAAAAAAGGTAGTCAAATAAATAAGTGTATAAACAATTGTGCTATAAATGATAATGGAATAGGATTGAAAAAGATGCAGGGATGTACTAGGATGGAGGGGTAACAAATAAATATAAGGATATTGCACATTTTTATTGCATAAGCATAAGTGGGGAACATTTAACTGTTCATGAGGTAGATTGCCTGGGGGAAGAAACTGTTTTTGTGCCTTGCTGTTCTGGTATTTGCGGCTCTGAGACGCCGGCCAGATGGCAAAAGTTCAAAAATGGGGTGACTTGGATGTGAGGGATCCAGAGTGATTTTATGAGCCCTTTTCCTCACTCTGGATGTATACAGTTCTTGAAGGGTGGGCAGGGGAGCACCAATAATCCTTTCAGCAGTCCGAACAGTTCTCTGTAGTCTTCTGATGTCTGATTTTGTTGCTGAGCCAAACCAGACAGTTATAGAAGTACACAGTACAGACTCAATGACGGCTGAGTAGAACTGTTTCAGCAGCTCCTGTGGCAAGTTAAACTTCCTCAGCTGGCGAAGGAAATACAACCTTTGTTGGGCCTTTTTTACAATGGAGTCAATGTGATTGTCCCACTTCAGGTCCTGAGAGATGGTGGTTCCCAGGAACCTGAATGACTCCACTGCAGTCACAGGGCTGTTCATGATGGTGAGTGGGGAAAGTGCAGGTGGGTTTCTCCTGAAGTCCACGATCATCTCCACTGTTTTGAGCGTGTTCAGCTCCAGGTTGTTAAGACTGCACCAGACAGCCAGCTGCTCAACCTCTTGTCTGTAAGCAGACTCATCACCGTCCTGAATGATTTCTGAAGAACTGAATGAGTTCTTATTTAACAAATAAATTACGATTTCCTGTAACTCTGAATGTACACAATAGTTTAATTCCCAATACCAGTTTTATACAAGGTGCTCAAATCTGTTAATGTATTTGGTTTTGATGATATTATTAAATGTGTATTTTTTTTATTTTTACTAAATTAACTTTATTAAATTAATTAAATATATTATGTTATGTGGACAATACCACCAAAACTCCAAACAAACTGCAATTACTGTATGTACTGTATAAAATCCACAGAGAGCTAAATAAGAAGCTGGATTTTCAAATAAAATCATCAAACTCCAGTTTATCATTTAGACGCTCATATTCATTGTAAACAAAGTGCCACTTGCTTAAATAAATACTCTTTCCAAACAAGAATGCAATTTCACTGTGTAGGCGAAAACATAGTGCATCTGTTTAGTTTGATTTCCAAATGACCCTATCAATGCTAAAACCCAAACATACGTTCTTGGGTTATATATGGAAGCAGTGTTGTGAGAGGTGAGAGGTTACTTATCTCTGAGCATTGCCTTTGAAAAATTGATGAGGATTGAATAGCGAAATCATTTGCACAGCATTTAGACAATATTGAGCAGGCAGTACAACACTCTCTACATAAACTGCTGGTGATTTCCATCTCCAAGTACTTTTGTAAATCAAAGTGGACAGTGTGATTTGCGTTTGAATTAAACTCAAGGAGTTTCCATCTCCCTCTTCACATGCTAAACAGCTAGTAGCTCCACAGGTTGTAATACCTTTTTCGTTTCTCTCTGTATCCGTCTTTTTCTCTCCTTTTGTTTTTGCTGCATCATCTTCCTTGCTAAGTAAAAGGAATGTGTTAGAAGCCTGCTAATGAAAATCCTTTACAAGAGTACCACACAGCTCATATCACGAGTAAACATTGCTGCCCCTCCAATTTACCTTCTGTCATTCGTAAGGCCCCAAGAGCCCTTTGAGAGAAAAGCAGTTCTCACATCAACACAAATACTCTTCAATTTGCATCTTTCCCCATGTTTTATTACCCATGCTTTGTTTTGAGCCTTTAAACCTGTGTCCACTTCTGCCTTCAGCGTTTGATGGTAATGAGCCACGCAATATGAATTAAACAAGTAAATTAAAAACCGTTGCTAATGGGAAATTAGTTGTTTACTCTTTGCAGCTGTTATTGACAGCTAATTTTAACAATGGTAAAATTATCACCCAATAAATATGCTGTCAATGAACACTGACCTCCTCTGAGAAGTTGCTTGGGAGACTTTCAAGAGTCTAGACTCTAGAGGGAAACAAACTCAACTACAGTATTAATCTGTAAATGTTTGCTTTAAAGGAGTCATATGATGCGATTTGGCGACGGCCATTCATCACTCAAGCCCGCAGTGTGTGACGCTGTGTGATGCATTTCATGGAGGACTGTTTCCTGAACCTGCAGACTAGCCTACAATGGGTCTGTGTTCAAAGGTTGTTCTATAAAGTGGGACAGTTCCAACTTTGCAAGGCCAGTCTGGCGCTTCTGATTCACAGTCTGTAAGTAAACTTTTTGTATTTAAAGATTTTGCCACACAATTTAATGGTTAACTTTTTAATGGTTAACACATTTTCACAGCAATCTATTAAAAGTTTAACAAAAATTACATGTTTAGGGCCCTATGAAATGTTTTATTTTTTTTTCTTACCATATGTTTTATTTTTTTAGCATGTGTAATTATTTAAATGCATAAAAACAACTTAATTTCTAAAAAAAATCTTAAAATAGCCATATGATTTTTTCCCCCTCAGAAATTATGTATCTTTATCAAATGAAGGCATAAAACATTCATTTAGATTTTCTTTTAAAGATAAATTGCATTTAAACACAAACTATGAACCATATAGTAAAAACAATTGCACAAATTGTCTTCAACAATACAGTGCAAAATCTATAAAAGATGAGTGAGAAATATTCAGAGTGCAGCGGAACTAAAATAGTGAAACTATCTTTATGAACTGTATAATTATATTATGATTTAATTACAGTGCTTTATCAGATATGTACCACTGTTTCATCCTTGTTTTTGATTTGTTTTATGTCAAAACACTCTATCGAGTGTTTTTTGTGCTTTTTCGGTTTTCTCATGCAAATGTGTTATTGTGTGTTTGTATTCATGCACTCAAGACAGACTTTACTTTCACTTTGCTTTCATTCATTTTCCAAAGCAATATGTTAAGTACTAGTTCAAAAGACTACTTATTGGTTTAATATGGGACAGTTTGAACCAATCTGCGCACAGGGTGGGACTAAGCGTCAACAATCATTTCTGTTTGGCTCAGAGGAATGAAAGCATTGGTTTCTTCTGACTGAATCAATGTTGTCAAAATGCGATGACGTAATCACGTACACTACGGCACCTCTGAATATCCAAATGAGATAACTAGATAGGATATATCTAGATATCTCTGAAACGCAGAGAATCTCTGCTTTACATCACTTTTTAAAGCATTCAGATTGGATTAGCGGTTCAAAAGTTATTAAACATTAAAGAATAACAGTTATTTTTAGCGCGCGGGCGGCTGTCTCGTTCTTTGAGGGTTAAGCCCTAAGATCAATCGTTATCGGGGAACCCGGCCCAGAACTTTACATACAGGCAAACACGGCATGTGTAGCTCAGGAAAGCGCGTTCCTATAGTCTAGTAAAGTAGTGTAGTTACCAATATCATTAGTGTAATGCGTTACTTTACTTTGTTACCCAAAAAAGTAGTGTAGTTACTGTAATCCGTTACTTTGTAACTCGTTTATGATTACAAATTATTTGTATAAAAAAAAAAGTTGTTCTCTCCCATATTATTTTTTTCCATTTTAATCATAATCATGCTCTTTGTTCTGAACATTTTGGCCATATAAATTATTTATTTATTCATTCATTTATTAGTTATGTTTTTTTTCCAACTTATGGTCAGTGAAAGGAGTTTAACCTTCAGAAAATGTTGATCGGCAAGCTAAGGAGGTCAAACTAAATATTGTATGATCTATTTTGGTTTCCATTCATTTTATATGAGGTTTGGAGTTCTTGCAGCCCTTACCTGAACTTGGAACATGGCATAGTTTTATTTCCTTTATTTATTATAGCAATAATATAGCAATAACCATTAAATAGCCATTGTAATGAAACAAATAAAATTAATAAATAATACAAAAAAATGAGGTTGAAACTTGATTAATGGTCAACACAACAATAGTTGTAATAATAATAATTAGAAAATTCAATTGAGATTCTTAACTTGCTTTTCACGTTAGGTTAATTGTATGTTACATAATCAATTATGTATGTAGTTCATATATCAATAGGTCAGAAAATTCTTACAGCAAAATCATTTGATTTGTGACTGTAATTTAATGTGAAACCAGTTTGTACCCTATTTTTGAAAAGTGCTGCGTGTACCATATAAAACCCTCAGTGGTGAAAAGTGAGTGAGATGGGAAGAAGCAGCACCTTCCTACAGTCGACTTCTCAGCCTGTTGGTCTATGACTCAGCGGATTCAGCTTGCTTTTAATCACATGCGTCTCCAGAGCCAGTGTCTCACAGAAGCAGCTCTCATTTAAAGCAAGACATAACACTTAAAATAGTGCAACAGCAGGAAGCTCATTTAAGCAGTCACTGTGAGGAACTGCAGAAAAGTCTTCCATATATATCTCTTGAGCTGCAAAACAATTTTCAAAAACAATCTCATCTGTTTTTCTTTATCTATTTTCTTTATTTATTTTTGTCACATGTGTATGTGTGTATATAATGAGCAATGTATGTAAAAGTTCTTTCCATACTAGTTGCAGATAACTTTTGCAAAAAAAGAAAAAAAGTTACTTTCTGCCTGTCAGTGAGAAAAGCAACTCATTGCATGACAAAGTGAGTGGATATGGCTCTCATTAAAAATCAAATCTCTGGTTTACCTTCTGTTTGCTCGCACAGAAACACTCAGTAAACAAAACCTGAGAGTTGAGCATAGCTTCAGTTATCATGGATCTTTTGTACATTGATGGTGAGATTAAATATGAATAAACTGACATGTTTGTATATTTGTATTCAGCCGTTGTGTATGCTCATGTGTGTGTGTGTGTGTGTGTGTGTGTGTGTGTGTGTGTGTGTGTTACAGTAGCTCCCCCTGCAGTGAGCTCTCAGGAGAGTTGCTTATTAAAGCAAGCTGTCAGTCAGTTGGTCCAGGAGACCTGATGAAGCCATCCATTATTTACTCAGCCACTCCAGTGGACAAACAATCAATTATTTCAATGGGAATTATCCATAAGCCTCTTTGAATGCAAAATATCTGAATGTATGAGTGTAGGACCTAGAGAAAGGAAATAGAGCTATTCCAGTGAAATGAGGGTGGTTTTAGCTGAAACCCCTTCACGCACCCCCTCGTTTTTTTTCCTTCTTTCAGCAATAAACAACAGCACACTGGGTTTATTGTAATGGCCAACTTGCTGAGATATGGCTTGAGGTGCTTTATTATTCATATTTTGGGGCGATGAATAATCAGATCTGACTGATGAATGGTTTGAATAAATCATGAGACTGTGATTAGTTGGAATGGGACTGGGGATGGGCACAGTGATGGGGGGCACCATGGGTGGCATGGGTCACCTGTCTGTCACCCAGGTACACCTATGCACCTCCGCGCTCTGCGTATATGAGAGCGTATCATATATGCATGTTTTATTTGTTTGAGTATGCACCACACAGGTGCTCGTTTGAAAGCATTTGAAAGTGCTTTTATCTCCACTTAAAGGGTACATAACATACACAGTTTCAGCTAATCTCATGTTAATCTTGAGTACCTATACAGTAGTACTGCATCCTTCATATATCCAAAAAGTATTTAGTTTTATTATATTTCTAAAAGAAAAATACAGATTTCCGATTCTTTCCGGAAAAAGCCAAGCTCCTGGAGGCGTGCCGTGCGGGGAGCTATAATACTGATGTTTCGTGTTGTTTCCATTAACATATTTAAATTTATGTGCTGATATCCAACAAAATACAGAAATCTGATGCAATTGTACTTACATGAATGGGGTCTTTTATCACAGGGACAGCTCCATGTTTTAATAGCAAGCGATGCGCAAATCCAGCATCGACTTGGGCCTTGTTTATAAAACATTCATCACTCAAATGACCAGAACACAAAAATGCACTTGATACACTCCGTTGCTGCCCCAGAAAAACAAACTGCATCCACTGTTCATGTAACGCTTTGTTTTTGGGGCAGCTGAACACGGTAAACTTTCCCTCACATCCAAAAATTCACTTATTTGGATGCATTCTTGAAGAAATCCTATGCAGCGCTGCCGACGATTTTGAAGCGCGTTGATGTGCACGCTCTCGCTCTCCTCTGGTCAATGTGTGTGCACAGGCGCGCTTTTCAGAGAGAAATGCTCATATAAGGCATTCCGTTCTCGTCTACATCAATAGATCCACGATCGAAAAAAAACAGCGGAAACTTTTACCAACCCGGAAGTAAGATTTTCGGCACAGAAATTCTCAGTCATTCTTCAAAATTAGTTTTTAAAACTTTGGCCATGTTTAGCATGAGAATCCATCTCTTTAACACTGTGAACAACCCTAAACATGCTGACTACACTCCACATAGCTGAATTCATAGGACATAATAATTGCCATGATTAAACATTTTCTATTTTCCGTTGATACAGGTTTGAGATATTGAGTATTAATTAAAATGGTCAGCTTTTTTAGACTGTTTTCTCACATGCATCTCGGAGCATTTAAATTAAGGAACTTCATTTGGAACTTAAATGAAGCACGCTAAGACTAATTATTGTGTTTGTCTGATTCTATTTAGTTTGTCTTGATATTGTGTCACGCATTGTGAAAACCTCATGCATCTTTTAATCTTCACAGCTACCTGACAGCATTGTAAAGTGCTTTTTACTCTCTAAGCATGAACCGATTCGCTCTTAACAGACTCATGTGGCTTTTAATGCCATTCCTTGCAAACCTTATTTTCAAAATGATACTTGACCTCCACAAACAATGTCTGCTAGCACTTCATTGTGCCTAGAATGTTGTTGTTGTTTTTTATTCTTCACAGACAGCTCTTTATTCGTGTGCATTCATGTGTTTGTATGCATTTGCATGTGTGTTTTAGTGTCCTACTGGTCAAATGGAAGCAGAGGGTCTGTGTTTGGCTCAGAGTCAGGGACAACAGCTTTAGTTCAATGATCTGATTCATGGGTGCAGTGGGGCCGACTGGAAAGAATAAGGTTTGATCTAATCTCATTTGCTTAGCTTTCCAGCTCAGTTTCTCCATTGGCAAATACCATGAAAAAGCAGAGGACTGCACATGCTTTCAGTGCCGGCTTTGGAGCTCTGGCACAAATAAAAATGTAAAAAATATGCAAATAGAGATTTTAGATTATGTAAATACGCAAGCATGCAAATATAGAATGAAAATGTAATCCCTATTTGGGTACAAAGTCTAAAAATGTAAAATGCTTCGAATATCCATTGAGTCCAAAGCTTGTTTTTAATGCATGAAAACGTTTTCATTTGTCAAGGTCTTGTTTGTCTGGTTAGACAAAGAGCTTTGTCTTGTAGTGCCAAGTTTTTTATTTTATTTTTTATTATCTATCTGAAATAGTCTAGAATATATACAGTGTGTGTGTGTCAACTAAATGTAATAACAATAGTTGCGCAGTAATAATAGTGAAAATTCGTAAATAATTTTTTGCCATGAATTCTGCATTCAATTCAATGTGATATGTCCAGTATTTCCAAATTAATTATCTTTGCATATTGGCAAAAATGACTAGGAAGGGTGGCGTGTCTCTTGAGACATCTGTACTACCCTTTTAGCTGTCCACTTCTGAAATATCAATCATGCTTTTAGAAGTCACAGCTTCTGTCACAGTCCTTAAGGGTCCTTCACTCTGTCTCAACCCCTCTTTCTGACCAACTGCAGAAAAATACCCTGGAGCAAAGCTTTCACTTATTATGTTATACTTGCCCTGTCTAGAGAGAAGTTCAAGTTCAAGTTCTACAAATTCCCCTAATGATCTGTATAATGCAAATGGGATTTTCTGATATTAATATGCCTGGTTGGACGAGGAGGAATCATATGAATCACTTGCTACAATCCTGCACAGTAAATTCCATGTGATAGTAATAAATAACAATAGAAAGAGGCCTTGTACTGGATATTATTTACTGTCTCTATTTTAGCTTGAATAGAAAACTGAGGCTGTGTTGCTTATTAAAGGAGACATTTAACAGATGTGTTAGAGCAGATTTAATATCTCGTCAGAGCCCAAGGCAGGTTAACAATACATATACACCCTTTGGTTATGTAAAGGGTGGGAAATTATAATCGAATTTTGTTCAGTTTAATGCCTTCCTTTTCCTTGAGGGTAAAATAAATTGAAATAATCTTGCAAAAAAATAAAAAATGATTAGCAGTGGGAACCCTTGAGACATGATAATCAAATTAAAGTTCCCCCTTTCAACTAACCTCACTATAAAATTATGGATGAAACTAAATTCACAGAAAACATGAGCGCGCTGACAAAAAAAAAAAAAAAAAAAAAAATATATATATATATATATATATATATATATATATATATATATATATATATATATATATATATATATATATATATATATATATATATATATATATATGATTTTGATATTGAGGGATGGTTTGGCATTTTTTACCTCTGAAATATATATTTCATCTAAATTGAACACTAAACCATGTACCTTTTTCATAAATATGTCATCATGAATATGTCAGCATTTACTAATACCTTTTCCTAATGCATCTGCAAGACTTGATCGATATGACAGCTTATGTCCTAAACATGGTTATTTAATAGCATGTCATCAGCATAGAAACATGAGCTCATACTCATTATTTTGTATGTGAGGAGACAGTGATGTAGTCACACATGATGGATGAACCACTTGGGGACACTAAAAGATGTCAAGTTGTATAATAAGCCGCCATATCAGGTGAAGATGCTATGTTTACCTCCCTTTGAAATCACTGCCACAATATTGGAAACAATAAGATATATGCATAATCATATCGATCGGCTGACAGATAAGATACACTCTGACACCACATGAAGGTGTGAACATTTATCATGCAAAGGTCTTGTTTAGATGTCAACCACACATAAAATGCAGTGTTACATTTCCTGTGATTACTGACTCATGGAAACCTCTAGCCATTTAGTATTTCATGTCTCAATGTTTCCATAATAGAAACTGACTCACAACATGAATCACGGTAGAAGTGTTATTTTATTTCATTCATTCATTCATTCAGCTGACTCACAAATACAAGCTGAAACATCTTGATTGATATTCTGGGTGTTTGGGTGCAGACCTTTAGATATACTCTTTTCCAATCTGCGAGCGCAGGCTAAATTAGAATTTAACAACCTCCCCTTTTTTAGGCTGTAAGGCATTATGCTAATTTGTCCATTGGTTGTGACAGATGTGCTATGTTTTAATTAAAACACTTAATTCACCGATCTGCAAGGTCTCTACCCCACAGCTCTTAGCTCTCACAGTCACTTTTGTTGAGGTGTGTGTGCTATGGACTTAAAAAAAAGGGGGAAAAAAACACTATTTAAGCAGCTCTGTGCCCCTCGCTAAATTTAATAGACTGAAGTATTTTTTCTTGACAATCCCATCACACAAATACCAGTCACGGGCAATTGTGGTTTAGTATCCATCTATCAAAGTTAGTCAAGGTGTGACACCCGGCAAATACTGGTGTAATGAATCTCCAGTCGATTAATCTGGAAAGAGCATGTCACAGTGGAGAGTGAACTGTGAGTGTTGGTGGGCAGCATGCTAGGGAGATATGTAGTGATTGTCACCTGTATGAGTCATGCTCATGGCTGATTAGAGCTGAGCGTGAGGCGCTGCGTGATGAGAAATCAGCGAGGGGGAAACTGCAGGTGGCTGACCTTTTTTTCCACCATCTCCATCTGTCTTCATTTCTCCACAAATGTTCTTCTGTTCTCTCTCTAAATCCCATTTCGTTAACTCTTTTGAACAAACAAGCACCCTCTCTGGCTCAAAATGTGATTTTGTTTGAAGTTATCAGCACTCTAGCCAATATGTACTGTTACGTGCCTTTTCAAAAAAACAGAAAGAATATGTTTACAGTTGTTCAATAATACATGTTGGTTAGTGGCCAAATTGTGTGTGTGTGTGTGTGTGTGTGTGTGTGTGTGTGTGTGTGTGTGTGTGTGTGTGTGTGTGTGTGTGTGTGTGTGTGTGTGTGTGTGCGTGCGTGTGTGTGTGTGTAATGGTGCCGAATCATTAAAAAACGCTGATCAATTCCCAAACTAAACAAGTGAGAGGCATTATGAGAGAATCATTTGAATCTTTCACTCAACCGATTTTTAAAACAAGTGATTGGGTAATCAGTTTGAAGACTGCTATATAATGTTGATGTGTTAAACAGATGTCATTTTATATTAAACTTGGGTTCATGTACCGCTCTCATTTTGGAGAAATCCAAATGTGTGTGCTTCGTGTGGACTATGGGTGAATGGAGGAAACAAAGGATACAATTGATGTGTCGTTCAAAATACGCTGCATGAAATATGTGAAATGAAGGCTGCCTTCCAAGGTTCCTTTAAATTGAGAAGACCTTTGATGACACAGTAGCCATGGTATGCAGCCTTATTAGGACACAGCCCAATTGAGAATTACCCAAAGTCTTTAGTGAGTCATTGAACTGACTGACTTTTTTTCAGCTGATTTGATCAATACTCTGTCTACAATGTAAATATCAATATTATGTTAATAACGTAATATTAACTTACCACAGGTGCTGAACAGCTAATTGGGACAACGGCACTCTTTCTAAAGTAACATTGCTTAATTATTGCTATTGTTTGTGTGAATGGGGGAAAAAATATTCAGACTAACATCAATCAGGTTGAAAAGCAGCTGGAAATAATCAATTTCAGGCCACCGACCCAAGTCCAGCAGATAGCTTACTTGTTAAATTGCCCCTTTCCTGGCCAAAACAAATGAGTGTGCTTATGTGTTCAAAAGGAGACACATTAGATATTCTGGCCTGTGAATTTCCCCTTAAAATAGTGCACAATTTGCAAAAATCGTTTTCTTGAAGGGATCTTAATAGCTCAATAGTGCGCAGAGTTAAAAGAAAAATAGTACCATTAGCACGGCCAGTGTGTTAAACTGATCGTGTATTAGCTTGCTACAGTGGCGCAGGGTACATTGACATATTGTTCGACAGACTTAAGAAAACAGCAATAATGCACTGTTTGCTTGCTTTTTAATAAGTGCATGCCGACTTTAGAGTACACAATAAAACAGACGTGGATTATGTGATGGTGACAATTCTAGCTACCCGGTGCTAGCGTATTAACTCCATATGTCTTAGCGGGTTGCTCATTCTCTCGCTCCCTCCCTCCCTCCCGCTTCCCATTCTCTTTTCTCCTTTCCCCGAGGCTCATGTCTCAAACGTGATCGTTCCCATCAATCCCTCTGTTTGCAGGCTAATTCCAAGAGTGAAATAAGACTTTTATGTGCATGTGTCTGTTTGTGCTTGTTTTGGTAGTTTAATATGCCTATTCCTCTTTTGCTCTTAAAGAGGCTCAGTCATACATATATTATTGCTGCTACAATAAAATGATATTGGAAGAGGAAACTAAACGCCCTTTTAATGGAATAATTTCTGAAACATTACAACATTAAACATTTCTGCATTTGTTCAGCTTTTATTGGGTTTGAATTTGGGTATAGTATACAGTAGCAAAAATGTAACAAAACAAAATGTTTTTTTTTATTTTATTTATTTATTTATTTTTTCATCAGGAGGCTCCATCCAGAAACTCAGCAATGTGAACCATTTCCAGTACCATTCTGCTCAGTATTACAGACATGTTTTCTTGCATGATCGGTTTTAAATGTATGTGAATTTATTTTTGCATACGTCGCTGATGCATATGTCAATATATTAAAGCACTCCAGAGGAAAGGTATTGGATCTAACCTTAACCCATTAGACGGATAAAAATACAGCATGTCATGAAAGATTACTGTCAAAAGGGCAAGCAAGACAGCACTTTTCTTTCAGTACTAAAGACGGTCTAAATAGCAACAAGGGCAAAAATATAAGAAAATCTGTCGTCTGCTTAGGCCCCAGCCCATCGGCCCTAAACAGACAGCTGTGGTTAAGCCATTTTCAAGCTCTAATCTCTTAATAAGATTATAAAATAGTGAAAATGTTTACGCATTACTAGTCATAATTACATGTCTTGTCATATTCAGGGAACTGATAAATATGCCCTGAGTCCACAATCTTACTTATTGACTTGAATTTGTGCTAAATGTGCATAATGGATTGAATGGCATGGTAAATAAAAAATAACAATAATTAAAAAATAATAATAATAAACTAAAAAGGGAGTGAGACTGCATCTTTTATGCTAGCAGCATGTGAACAGCGATACATGATACAGTATATGGAAAATGTCAAATATTAGTATTAACTTTCTGATATTTCTATCTATCAATCTATATATCTATCTATAAATATATATGCATAATGTATGTAAACATGCAGCAGTGGCTTTACAATATCACATTACAGGTTTCAAACAGCAAAATAATCTGTGAAAATGACTGTACCTGAGCAATAACTCACATAAATTCCCAGATGTTTACATATATATTCCATTAATTAAGCAAGCTATAGCTTACTTTAGAGTTACAGCACTTTGACTGGCTTGAGATATTGTTTCTACTCTCTAGATGAAGAGCAAGTGCACAGCATAGAATCCACCTGGCAGAAACGCAGGAGCTAGTCCTTCCCTATTTACAGCCTGGATAAATGATCCAAAAACAAGTGCAGTTTTCCTTTGAGCATGACAGAAACGTGATTCAGGCAATGACTGAAAATAAAGAATAAGAAGAATAGTTAAAAAATAAAAGGCAAGAAGGCATTTTTGACTAAAATGGCTAGTTGCGTGAATTATATCCGAATGGTAAAAATGTTTATTCACCATGTTTGCGATGAAACAATGTCATTATTGATTAAACTACTGGGAAAATCACAAGGAAATAGTTTTCCATTTTGTCAGACTGCATCTTTGGTCACCTAAGCCCTAAATTTATAGACCTTCTAATAGAAAACTCATTGCTTTTTGTCAGGGGTCTCCAAACTCGGTCCTGAAGGGCCGGTCTCCTGCAGAGTTTAGCTCCAACCCTAATTAAACACACCCGAACCAGCTAATTAAGGCCTTACTAGGCACTAGACATACTAGAAACTTCCAGGAAGCTGTGTTGAGACAAACTGGAGCTAAACTCGGCAGGACACCAGCCCTCAGGACCAAGACTCAATGGCATTATTGTATAAAAGGCCTTCTTACAGAAAGATTGGCAGTCTTTTGTTACACAAAAAGTATAGAATATAAAGTGAAAAAAAATGTGCCTCAAACCAAACTAGATAAATTTTACTTGTTTTTATTTTATTTTTTATTATTATATATTTTTTTTAAGTGGTGTTTTCAAAAGAATGAAGTATAAAAAAAAAAAGGCTGCATGTGGTAGTTTCAATCCTGTCCAAGCAGTAGATTGATCTATTTATCTGTTAGAAAACAAGGCTATTTTTTGATTGGACTCAAGATCTAGGCATTGCTTGGTAGATGCAAAGTGATCCTTTCATCTCCAATCCTAAGCTCACATGGCAATTCTACAATATTTCATGATGGGAGGAATGTGAACATTGAAACAGTGTATTTTCTGTCACAATCTCGATTCAAACACCCATGCATTCTTATTTATAAATGACAGTAATGTCTATTGATTGTTTAACACGGTTCATTGGAACCGCTGACCCAGAGTGAGGGCTTTTTGCTGTTAGGGATAGAATTACAGTGTGTTCAATGGATTGTACTGATGTTCAACAACATACGGTTGATCAGCTGATGAGACTCCAAAGAGTTTAGAAAATTGTGAGTAGTGAAAATACTTGATCTAGCACCTTTGTACCATATGTGCTATTGACAAAACTGCAAGTCTATCCCTCACACCCTTGCAACGCTCCAGCGAGTTGTCAAATTGAGGACACACAATGGGAGTGAGTGCGATTGACAATGGTAGGCAATGAGTTGGTGAGTTGATTTATCCTTGTTTTAAAATCAGGGCCGGCGCTCGGCACACGCACATCACGCACTGCTCGTAGTGCACCAAGTGCTTGGGGGGGCACCAAAAAATCTGGGTCGTGAAAAAATCATCACCATAAGCCACTAGTATAAATAACAAATAAAATATTTCTAAAAGCATGTTAATATACAAAAGCAATACAAAAGTAATATAGGCCTAGACCAAATTAGTCGAGAAAAAGGTGAATCTCTCTGCCAGTCTCCCTCTGGTGCCCCCCCCTTTCCCACCTCCCAGTGGTCTGTTCGATTATGCCCAATGTCAAATTTGGCAGACACCGACCTCAGACTTGGCCTCGAAAAGGCACCAAGAGTCGGGGGCGGAAAAAAGAAAAAAGAAGAGACACTGGGATGATGCTCACGCGTCGCTTGCAGGTAAGACAATGTTTTAAATAAAAATGTTAGTTTTAAAAGAATGGCGTTAGGTAACGACGTTATTTTTTCAGTAACGCGGTAATTTAACTTATTACTTTTCCCGTCGTTACAACGTCGTTAACGTTAATGAACGTTAAATGCAGTGCGTTACTATGCATTGATTTAATAAACTATGCAATCCGAACGCACCCCTGGCTCACACAGCGAGTGAGCAGGTGGGTTAATGACAAGATAAGCGGTTGTGATTGGCTAAGGCAGAGTCATGTGTTCATGGTAGCCAATCAGAGCCAGTGTTTTTACACACATGCTGGCACACGCGGCTGCGCCAGCGGTGCCAAACACACACACGCAACAGCTACACAGAGATTCGCAGCAGAGATGGCGAGTCAGGAGCAATCCGATGAAAAGTTGGCATTTTCAAGGTGAAGATATAAGCACTACTTCAAATTCATTGTGGTCAAAGGCAATAACGTGAATGTAATGTGTACATGCAATGTGTGACACGCATCTGCAAAGCTAGTGGCCAAAAACACCCTTTCTTACAAAGATAATACTTGAAGTGCAGGATAAAACTCTTGCTGTCTGTTGACGTGCAATAAATATTGAAAGTTATGTACCTGTCTCTTCTACTCATTTCAACTGACTTGTGAAAACTGCAAAAAAAAAAAAAAAAAAGTACAAATTATCTGATATGTAGCAACTTTATTTTTTATTTTTTTTTACAGTAACACAAATAGTTACTTTCCCTGGTAACGAGTTACTTTTATTATAGAGTAATTCAGTTACTAACTCAGTTACTTTTTGGAACAATTAGTGATTAACTATAACTAATTACTTTTTTAAAGTAACGTTCCCAACACTGCTGATAGCTGATTTTGCAGCTAGGAAATGTAGGCATGTGCCTCTGTAGGGCCTCTGACAACTGATGGTAGTGAAAATGTTTAATATTTCTATAGAATAGCAGAATGGTCTCTTTATAGAGATGTAGTCCCTCTGTTGAGTAATTTCTACTGTGCAGTTATGCATGGTTATTTGCAGTTTAAAATGTGCACTTTAAAATTCATACTTCATAAAATTCATACACTTATACTGTTATTTGCATTAAACTTTTTTTGCACTTTTAACTTTCTGTGTTTACATTTGTTCAGTTCCAATTATTCATTTGCAGCAGTTATTTTGGAAGTAAAGAGAACCTAACTAAGAAATTCTGAATGGTAGTTATTTCTTTGGTTGGTTGGTGGGTGGTTGGTTGGGGAGGGGAGGGGGGCACCGCCAAGCATTTGTGCTTAGGGCACCCAAATGGCTAGCGCCGGCCCTGTTTAATATGCCAATGGTCTTAGAGCTTTTTAGAGGTCTGATCAGGGGCGTTGCACAAGATCCCGGGCCCTATGCATAGGCATTCCTGATGGGCCCCCATGGCCCAGCCCATGAAAATATCCAGGTAAATATAATATTTTCCAGACTTTTCAAGGGCCCTCTCTTCCTTTGGGGCCCTGGTAATCAGTACTGGTTTTACCCCCAGTCCGACACCCCCGGCTCTGATCCCGTTTGTTTGCATGCTTCCATGGCTGTAGTACACTGTTTTTTACTTTCTGGCATACCAGGGTGTCAAATACCATTGGTTAAACTGTCAGTGTGCAGAATCAGACCAAAACAAAAACAGGCATTCCAACATGGAATGCACATTTTCAAAGTAGAATAACTGGCTTTAGTGTTGTTTTTTAGAGAAACAAGTATGTGAACTTGGCATATATTCTAAATATTTGTGGATGTATTATGGTGTTTTTATTCTTTAGTACAGTCAAAAAAAAAATACTTACAGCACCTTTAATATGAGGTTTACAGGTGGTGACAGTTCAATAATTCAGCTGATGCATTCTGGAACAAAACCTGACTTTTTTATGAATATGTAATTAAAACATACATTCATCTTAAGTAATGACACTGTTTTCTGAATATTCTGTCATATTTACTCACCACCATGTTCGAAACCTGTATGATTTTCTTTCTTTCGCTCATTTCTTCTTCATAGAATGAAAAAGAAGTGGCAGATGTCGTTAGTGCTTAAAAAAATGAACACAAAAAAGAGACACAAAAAAACTCCATACCTGTGTTCTATATTCTAAATGTTTGTTTAAAGAAAATTATTTTCAATAAAATCTTTATCCACTGAAAATCTTCTATTTGCACTTCACCAGATCCAAAGTTGGCAGTATAATTACAATACACACAACAATGAATGTTTTCATACAAAGGGAGATGTGCCCTGTTCGAATAGATGCAAATGAATGTGATTATCAGTAATGAATGAAGCCTCCTCTTCTACTCCCTTTTTTATGCATTCTCACACACTCACACTTTGATTTTCCACGCACACTCACTTCACTCTTCTACGCCTATGGATTACTCACTTGTGCTTCATTATTTATTGCCATTCAGGGAGATAGGTGGGTGGGTTGGTGGGAGCTTCGGTGCAATCATAAAACATGTCAGGATAAATACGTGAATACATTCACATTGAAAATGAGGGAGTCTGTGCTAATGTTTACTCTGCCACTGTGATTTATGACAAAGACATTCAGAGACTATCATTAGTTTAATATGAGTAAAAACCCTTGCCTTGTCCGCTTTATATATTGACCATCGCAACCTTTTGGTAAATAAAGCAAAGCAGTGGTGTCACTTCACTGCAGATAACATCGCTCTGTATGCAGGAGGGGCCAAGTATAATCTCACTCAGCTTTATAGGAGTGCTGTCTCCTCCTGCATGGATATTAGGTATGAAGAAGATGTTTGTGTCAATAAGTACAGGCATGGGGACTGTCTGCTCATCATCTTTTACTTTATTTTGTTATGTGCGACCACAGCGATAGAGATATCTGGCATAGACCTACACCGTCTTATCAACTTCAGCTGTGATCCAGAGACCATATGTAGTGGTGGAAGTTTAACACGGGTAGACATGAGCCGAGGAACCTGTAGGCAAACATGCCTTGGGTAGTGTTATATATGTCTGTTATGCGTTATTTTGCTGGTTCATATTCCAGAGGGTTATAGTGATGTGTCCTGTGGCTAAATAAAGAACCAAGATCTATAATACTTGGATTAAGCTATCTTTCAGTGTACCCTTTCATCTCAGTTGATAGCTAAACATTGACTATAATATGACAAAAATGTTTGCTACTGATATATTGCTTCCAGTGCTTTAAGTGGCCCAAAAGAGGTGCCGGTACTCCATTATAGCCATTTTTTTTTTTTTTTTTTTTTTTTGATGATTCCCCTCATCCCCTGAGGTAACAACAACTATATTGAAGGGCTTATATACAGCAGTCAACAGGCAACCTGAATAATAAATCATTTTATTAGTTTGTGGATTTGCTTGAGCTAGAAAGAACTACTGAACATAAATAAAATGTGCAAAAGGATTTTTAAAAAATACCCTTAGAAAGATCTACTGCGTTACTGCACTCAAACTTCCAAACTGACTTAAATGATTCGCGAACCAGCTCCGAACTCCCGAACTGACTCAAATGAATCACGCTCCGAACTCCCGAACTGATTCAAATAATTCGCGATCCCCAAACTGACTCAGATGATTCGCGAATCCGCTATGAACTCCCGAACTGACTCAAATGAGTCGCGATCCCGCTACGAAATTCCGAACTGATTCAAATAATTCGCGATCCCCAAACTGACTCAAATGATTCGCAAACCCGCTTTGAACTCCAGAACTGACTCAAATGATTCTCAAACCCGCTACGAACTCCCGAACTGATTCAAATGATTCGCGAACCCTATACGAACTCTCGAATTGATTCAAATGACCCCCGAAGCTGCTCCGAGCTCCCGACTTGATTCAAATGATTTGCGATCCCCAAACTGACTCAATGATTCGCGAACCCGCTCCGAACTCCCAAAATGACTCAAATGATTCGCGATCCCGCTCCGAACTCCCAAACTGGTTCAAATGATTCACGCTCCATACTCCGAACTAGAAAGAATTAGGAAGCATGCATTGTGAAAAAAATGGCAGTGAAGGCAAAGGATTAAAACCTCTATTAAAACAGATGTCCAAATGAACGTACTGGTACGCTAAAAGCACGTTCTGGGCGCACAGAGAGGTGGTGGTACGCTCAAGAGCTATATTTGGAAGTGGCGGTACTGAGTACCTGTGCATACCGGCCCACTTAAAGCACTGATTGCTTCCAATAACATATAGCAATATGCTTTGAACTTAACTGAACAATGCTAACCAGCCAATTGTAGAAAACTTGAGTTTCTTATAAACATCTAAATGGCTAAAGTCTAATGTGAATCACTGGAATCAGCAATAACTGGGCTATAATAATATGTGAGCAGCATGTACATGATTGTGTTTTTGAAAAAAAAGAATGTTATGTGTGGTTAGTGAAAATCTAAAAATGTAATCACTTGAATAAGGCCATAAAACACAAAAAGAACATTGGTTCTCAGGACTTTTGAGAACTGGAGCTTGTAGCCTAGAATTTTTCTTTCTAAATTATGTGAAAAACATTTTGTTTACTCAATTAGTTTACTCAGTTTAATCAATTTTCTAAGACACTCCTTGTTGGTAAAAGTCATATGCGAGTAGGCGTCAACTATCATGAATATCATTGTGATTTACACCAGAGAAGACAAAGGCCTGCATAATGAGCCGCATAATGAGCCGTTCGGTAAGTGTCACTGAGAGGGAGGAGTTACAAGAAATAATGTGAGGACAAAATAAATCTATAGAATTTTATGTTTGTAGTTTATTTAGAATATATTTAATTATCCCACAACATAATTTTACAATGTTGAAAACAGTTGTGGAAACTGTCATACATTTCGTCTGGATTTTTTGATTATCAGAAGCAGCATTTATTTGGAATAGAAACTGATAAAATAAATACTTTCTTGCAGAATAAAATAAATAAACATTTGCTGTTAGCAAAATGGCATAAATAATTGCCTTTTCATACATGTTTTGTAGCCTGTCTTTATCTCGGCCCTATTAAAATTATCACACGTGAAATGAAAATTTAAGGAATGAAGGGGGAATGGGAATTATGCATATTTCAGAAGAACTGACTGTGAAGTCATTGCATTCTTTCTACAAATGCAAATCACTTTGAAGGTTTTAAATAAATTGTTTCTCAGCCTTGATGACCTGGATCAAAGGAATGAAACTAATATTTTAATGCGATCATAAAATCATTAGAAACTGTTAGTAATAAACAAAAATATGTATGCATAAAATGGCTATTACCACAAAAAGTTTACATTTCTTATATAAAGAAATTTTTATTAGCATATATTAGTTAATTAAAGAAACTTTTTATATATGTAAAAATGACTATATATTTTTTTTTCTATCTACAAAAAAGATTGAGAGTAAAATCATTGTACCTTTTACACACACACAAATGTAGCCACTATCTCTCATGCTCTCATGCACACATTCTGGCACAATTTTTAAAAGAGCAGAAAGAAGATGAATTCTCTCATTAAGAGTGTTTTTAATGCATGGAGAAATAATTTATTCATGAAAATTAACAAATGATTCATTCCACTCCAAATTTCTTCCAGTCATTGAGAACAGAGATATCCTGTTATTATTTTATGCTAACTTCTTTCCTTCGCACTTACTGAGATGATGTTATTCACACTTGACTGATTACAGGTATTTTGATCACCTCTAAGAAGCATCATATTAGGTCACTTTAATGACTGATATGTGGTTGATGCTATTTTTATTCATGCAAAGACAAAATTTTAAGTAATTCAAGCTAATTTCATTCCGCTCAGCCCAAGAAATTATATGAAATGGAAAACAGCCATGGATCTTTCTCTTGACTCACAATGAATTTTAGAGGCCTTTAATGCTTAATTTAATATGTATCATTTTATTTTATTTTATTATTATTTTTTTATTTTTTTTGTGCATTAGCTGTTTCCCAGGTACTTTTATTTTATTTATTTATTCATTTTTTAATTTGACATTATAGATTTTGTAAAAAGCTTTAAACCTTTTTTTTTTTTTTTCTGGAGATAAAAAAGCCAATCTCTTCTGGCATTATAGTATCCCATCAAATACAGATCTATTACTATGAAAAAGTAAAATATAAAAATATTTATTTTTTATTCTAAGTACTTAGTGTTTTATTTCTAGAGTTCCACAGAACTGTCAGACCTGTTCAGGCACTTTGTTTAAAAAAATAAAAAAATAAATAAAAGACAATTGTCACAATTATTATAGGTGTTTAGTTTCAAGAAAGCCGAGCAGCTTAACACAACATAATTCAAAAGCATAGGGAATGATGGGAAGTCAAACCCGCTTTCTCCTGGCTCTCACTGCAGTTAGCTGCATAACGTCTTGGAAAAACAATCTGGCAGTTCTTTTTTTTCCACTGGCAAGTTAGGGAGGATGTCACCCATGTCTTGGCTCAGGAGAATAAAACTGAAAGGACACATATTGATGCAATTCTCTCCCTTCCTTCTGTCTCACATATTCACTCTTCCACCCCATGTCCCCTCCTCCTTCCCCTCGCTCTCTGCAAGTCTTTGTGTAGTTGCAAGCAGTGTGTGAAAGGAAGTGAGACCAAGAGAGAAAGGAAGCAAGAGATGATAATGAGCAATGGACTCACACAATAAATTGGAGGACAGCACAAGTGCCCAGGTAGAGAGATGAGGCTGGAATAGAGAGTGGACTGCTCCTTAGTAGCCTCGGCCGGGCTGGTGGAGGTGAAGTGAGGAGCGGTCGATAGTGTCAGATGAAGTATGGAGAAGGCATCCAGAAAGTTTTCGTGCCCCATATCCCTGCTGTGCTGAAAAGAAAACTGAGACCTCATCTTCCACCAGCCAAACCCATGGCAGTGCCAGTGTCAAGCAACAGGAACCACTTTGTTGAAAACACATCAATGGGTTGTCAAAATAATGTGTTTTTTAAGATGAATAGTTTGGATAGTACAGAAGAAACGAATGGATAATATACCCATAGGGGACAGGTCCGCAATGATGGAAAACTTTCTGCTCAAAGGATAAAACTAAAAAATAAAAATTAGGTATGCACACGTTTCTATACACCAGACGGTGTTTCTGTCAGTCGCCCCTAACCTCTCTCAAGCTTGGGCTCAGTTGCTGCCGTTTCTCATTTGTCACATGGATCAGGTTATGATATTGCCAAGCTCATGAGATTTGTAAATGAATCTTGCAAATCACATTCTAGTCCTGATTCAGCACTAGACTGGGGCTCATTTCTGACCTACTGTGCCAGAGACATTTTGGAGACATATAAAGCATTTTGGCTTTTGTTTATTTGTTTGTAGTGAATCTGCTCTGACAATCCTTAGTTTGATGACTGTTGTGAGACTGAAGTTTTCTGAAGAAAGAAGACCCCTGAGTAAAGTTACAAAAAAATATGTCTGTGATTTATAACTATACTAAACGTTATGAACCACAAGTGTGAAAATCAACCCCCGACACCTACACAAAAAAAAAAAAATCTTGATCCGTAAAAGTTAATTAATTAAATATGATGCAATTATGCAAAGGACACTTTTATGGGAAAACAAAATCAGTAAAGTTGCTTTGCAATGATTTGTATCGTAAAACACGCTATACAAATAAACTTCAAGTTGAGCTTTATTGTCATTCCACTACATGTGTGGACATACAGTGGAATGAAATGTTGTGCCTCACAGGGCCACGGTGCTACATGATTACAGACATTTTAATAAAACAGTATTAATATATACACAACTAACCTACCTATACATTAGCTAAATATATATATATATATATGACTATAGGAATTCTTAACATGATAGTATACCTATACACAATTAACTTACTGACATATTTTGACTTTAAATATACTATATATAATTTTCATATAAATTCATCCATAAAATTAATATGTTTACCTATGAATAGACTGAAAAAGAAAAATATATGGACAATATGAATGCTTCTGTACTGTTCTGTACTCATAGTACTGTACATGTGCAATGAGAAACATTGTAAGTCAAGCAGCTGGATGGGGACAAGTGCAAAATGATTTGTAGTGCATGAGCATGTAAACACATATCAGAGTCTTTTGTGGGATTATGTACATACAGCAGTTTGTGTGAAAACTGTCTAGTGCACGTATTGGAGAATTGCTAAAAAAAAGATATTTGAATTGCACTATTTTTTTTTTTTTTTTTTTTTTTTTTACTTTCACAAGACTTTATCAAACCAGTATTAAAAATGATGTCTAAAACATTGCTTTCTTGTTAAAATTGTATAAATTTATTTGAATTTCAGTTCATTTGAATTCTACTTCCTTACATTAAATTATGCATCCAAGCTGCTAGTGTACCTTATTTTCATTTCTAGCATATAATAGCTTATTACTGATTGGCCGATTGATTTTTTTTATTTTTTTTTTAGTCATACATGGGGTATGACCTAGCATGAGCAGTGGAGAAGGAAAAAACGCAATTAGGCTGTTCAGGGACATTGTAATAAAAGGGACAGATGAGGGTGTCCAGGTAAGGAGCTTGGTCTCCAGTTCTGTTGGGACGCCCATTTCTGTTAATTAGCACTCACCAGATGGAAGTGAAAACATTCCACTTGGGAAGATCTCCACAGAGAGTAGATTGTGTTTAATACATTATTTATTTGCAGACTCTGTGGTATCACCAATTCCCAAATGGTAGGAAGCCACATGGGGCAAGGACAGGAATCCCACCCAAAGCGACAATGTGTATTCTCGCAGACACTTTGAATCCGTGGAAGTAGCATGCACATTACTTTCTGATTTCTTCCAAGCAGGGCTTTCAAGAGTGGCAGGTGGGTATTGGAGCTGCCTCACACTTTTGGAGGGTGTTCTCCAAGGAGAAGAGTTTGCTCAAGCTTCCTCGCAAGCAGCCATCTGTTAGGATTCTTATCTTTCCTTATTTCTTAGTCTGGAGAGACAGGACGCCACACCCTGGCCCCTTTATTTACATAAACCTCAACCGCAACAGCTGGTTATTTGCTTCTGTCCTCATATAGCTTTTCAACTAGAGGCCAAGAAAACATTGCACATCTCCCAAGAATACCCATCGCTTTCTATAATCACCATCTTAATGTCCCAGGGGATGTTTTTCAGTCTGTTTTCTTCATTTTTCTTGTCCTGACCGTAATACCGCCTTCAAAGAGTAATGCGATTGAAATTTTACACAATTTTTCTGTATTATTTCACTATTTCTGAGAGACTTTCAAAATAATAAATGAATATAAAGAGTTATTTGAAGTCGTGGGTGTCACATCGAATCATGTCCACATTGCTGTTTTAGGAGTCAGGGTGAAATCATTTGCATAAGAGGAAGATTCCCTTATTGTGGGATTTATCTCAATAGTTATTTTGCTTGTTTGTGCAGCAGAATTGCAACATAAGAGGAGTCATCTCTTCTATTACAGGAGATAATGGCTGGCCTAATCACTGTTCTCACCACAGTGGGTTGATACGATTTCATTAACAGACATATACTGATTACAAAATGCAAAAGGAACAACAGGGCTGAAAGAATGAATGACATCCCGTCATCTTACAGAAATCCGAGCCTGTGGCCTGACATTAAGTGGCCTGTAGTTTTGCGTCAAATTGAAAAAGCCCACATAATCACTGACGGCCGTTTTGTCAGAACACGTCGCCCGACTGTCACGGTGTAATTATTATTTTGCATAATTGCCTGAGCAGCCAGGTTCTCCTTTCATTCTCAGGAGTTTAATTGCCTTAATTGACAGACAAAGAGGTCTGAGACGCTCGGGTATGCGTTACAGAGAATAACAGTCACGTTGGCTGTAAACCCTATTTATGACCTCATCGGCTCTACTCACCACATGGTCCACACCCGCCATATTTAACAAGCAACTAGCCGGAAAAGAGGAGGAGGAGAAAGCAAGTAAGGAAGGGAGGGAGAGAGAGGAGAGCATCTTCAATAGAGAGGCTTTGGTCCCCTGGGTCTTCCAGCACCATATGTTTTCACTTAGTCAATCGTGTAGACATTTCTTCCAATCTGCTTCAGAAGACCCGAGCCTGGCACACTCGCCTCATCACTTTGCTTCTGCTTTTCAGCTGGCCTCTTCATAAACAAGGTCTTGTTCTCCCAAATGTCTGAACATGCACTGATTAAGGTGAGGAGGAGTTTCGGATTAGTTAAAGGGACAGTTCACCCAAAAAATGAAAATTCTCTCATCATTTACTCACTCTCGTGCTATTCCAAACTTGTTTGACTTCCTTTCTTCTGTGGAACACAAAATAAGATATTTTGAAAAATTGTCAGTGGGGGTTCAATGTCGTATTTCTTTACTTTGTAGATGTTCTGAGGAGGTACTGAAGTTTGTATAAGATGAATTATTCAGATGTAGCTGAATGACCTAAGACCGTAACTAAGGACAAGCAAATACATGAGTGGGTAAAGAAAGAAATATCCATAATATTTTCATGTGTTTGGTCCAATAAGTTAAAGAGAAACATAATGGTGCACAAATTTGCTGTACAAATATTTTACATTATATATATATAGTCAATTTATTCATGTAAAATAGTGCAATATAATACCTGCAACACTTAAGTATAGAACCCACTTTTAAGTAACAGGCATAAAATGAAAATCCAGTGCAACACAGAAGATATATGTATTTTTTAAAATGGCAATTTTTTGTCCATAAAATAAATTAATTGTGTCCAAAACAACACAGAGCCACTCTGACTGCCTTTTTAGCGACAAAAATGTCTTCTGAAAGTTATACATGTTTGAAATAACATGAGGGTAAGTAAATAATAAAAAATTTCATCTTGGGGTGAACTGTCACTTTAAGAAGAAATGGCCGCTGCTATGTTCTAGTTTAAAAATACTTGCCAAATAAATGTTTTGTTTGATGTGATTTACAGTAAATGAATAAGGCTAGAAGAGCTGGTCAGTAAATGTTTTGCAAATCAAGAAGTGTAATTGAGGTGATCAGCACTTATTATGAAATGAAGACAACTCCACCTATTGGAGCCCATTTCTACATAGGAATAAGAAACTATTTTAACCTTTATTTAGCTAGTAGTGTTGTTTTTCTTTACTCAGTGGACACAGTGGCACTTAATTACAGTCTATCTGCAATTAAGTGGAGTGCATTTGTTTTCCCTGAGACTGCCAAAGCTTCCCTTGAGCGATAGTTCAATTGGTGACACAGAACAGAGAGAGAGAAAATAAATAAATAAATTAAAAAGTAGGAGGATAAACAAGGCCTTTTGGAGAATATTCAGTAGAGCAATATAACCAGGTAATCTGTAAAAGATGTATATGTACACTGATAATGATAACTGATAACTCTTTGTGAGACCATCGTGTGTTTGTAAATGCCACAGCATAATAGCTGCTTCTGATGACTAATGGTCACAATCCTTTAAATAAAAAGCAGAGTAAAATTATTACTATAATAATTTATCTTGACCTGTATGCCTCCCTTTTCTACACAAATGCCTAACATTGTGATTTTTTAATGTATATCTTTAAATCAAACAACATTCACTTTGAAATCCTCTTAAACGGAAAGTCCACCAAAAAAATATATATATAAGTTAAAACAAACATAACGTGCAGATGCACTTAGTCCACAAGTAAATTATTTAAAAATATTTTCTAACAGTGTGGGGTTTGAATTATATTCCTTCCTTTTATCTTTGTTTATAAAAAATAAACTTGCAGCGTGACGTATTGTACAGCTGCAGGGACTTTTCAGGTTCATAGAGCAAGCTAGAACGCTACTCTATAATTTACATCATTACTGTATTTATTTAATTAAATGGCAATATATTTATTGAATTTTTTTGGCATAAAATTGAAGACCTTTTTGTATAATACAGTTTGACTTTACGGGAAAGTATGAGTATTAATGTTTCAGTCTCACTTAAATGTCACTACCCACTCATCCCCGCCCCGTCCAGAAGAAGGATAAAAAAAAGACAAATTGAAAAACAGAAGAGCTCTGAAGCATTTATATGAAAGATAACAAGGAGGTAGATAATAGAGGATCTCAATCAATGACTGCTGTATGCCTTTAGTAAAGGCTAGTTGGTAAGCTAATGAGTATCAAATGGTTTGCAACTGAAAGGTCAACCTTTATAACATGAATGGAATTCATCTTAACTGGCTGGGCTTCAGTACCCCAGGGGGTCTAATTGGGAGCAAGAAAGTATCCCTAGAGTTTGTGATTTTCACCATCTGGATGTGACACCTAAGATCTGAGCACCCATTTCTTCTCTCATTAAGGACTTTGGATTTGCCCTTACTACTTCTTATGAAAATGCAGTAATAATGATAATTAGTTCAAGATGACATCATGACCAAAACTAAACTACATTGCATTCACAGGTTTATAGTAATAGATTTGTTAGATTCTCAGAGAAAAGAAAAAAAATCGAAGTAACTGGCAAATTTGGTGGGTGAAGTACAAAGGGTTTTAGTGAAACTTAATCCTCTGTGTTGTACCAAAACACGTGGATTATGATCGAAGTCACAACGTAGATTCCTTTACTGTTTGCTCATAAGCTTGTAGCATTACTTACATTCATTCATTAGTATCACCCTGTTGTTTATTTGTAAAATTTACTAACAATTTCTGAGTAAAAATTTTACATGAATTGTTTGTTCTGATTTATTTATTTTTTTTAGTGAGTGTGGCAACACAATTTTTAGTGACGCTGTGTAGAATGATAAATACTGCATTAAGTAGTCAGTTTAACCTTCTTCCTGTCTGGACCACTAATCAAAAGTCCCATTGGCTGTGCCCCAGTCGCCCTGCTAGTACTGGATTTAGAGGTCACTGCCACACTCGATTAGTTCTCTATTACATAACCATTTTGATGCAACAGTCCTGCTCACTGGGTGACAAATACATCAGTCCATCTTTGTGATGATCCTTATACTGATGTGCCATCATTTAGAGTCAGCCATTCACCCATAAGCACAGGAGAGAAAAAAATAATAGTTGAGTTCTAGCTCAGCTCTTTCCTTAAATGTATGTAGTGCTGCAGTGTCCATTCAGTGAATACATTTCAGAGATGTAAGAAGTGAAGTTGGCACTCTTGTAAAACACTGTAGGCATCCAA